>NW_017099554.1:62274-106258 GCF_001412225.1 Nicrophorus vespilloides
ATATTAACTGTACAAAGTTGTATTAAAAACTAAATAAAGTTAACAATGCTTATTATATCTACAACTTACAACATATTCTACATTTTGCTGAAGCAGTATTCCTAAACTATATAGTTTCAGATGTTTTTTCAGGCATCATTCAACATCTCTTTCACACTAACTGTAAAAAGTTGAATTAAAAACTAAATAATGTTAACAATGTTTGTTATATCTACAACTTACAATATATTACACAATTTGCTAAAGGAGTCTTCCTGAACTATATAGTTTCAAATGTTTTTTTCAGGAATAATTCAACATCTCTTTCACACCAATTGTACAAAGTTGTATTAAAAACTAAATAATGTTAACAATGTGTGTTATATTTACAACTTACAACATATATTTCAATTTGCTGAAGCAGTATTCCTGAACTATATAGTTTCTGATGTATTTTTCTGCCATCATTCAAGGACTCCTTCACACTAATTGAACAATGTTGTATTAAAAACTATGTATAGTTAACGATGTTTGTTATATCTACAACTTACAACACAATTTGCTAAAGCAGTCTTCCTGAACTATATAGTTGCAGGTTCATTTTCAGGCATCATTCAAGATCTACTTAACATTAATTGCATAATATTGTGTTAACAACTAACTAAAGTTAACAATAGTTCTTGTGTAGATAAGTTGTAACATATTCCAAATCATCATTGAAAAATAACTAAAGTTTAACAAATCTTGTTACATATATAACTTATAACATATTCGAAATAAACTCATTTCTTCAGCAGTTTTCCTAAAATTATCTACTTATATAATTTCAGACATCATCCAGCATCTCTTTCACATTTATCACATAATGTTGCATTGAAAACTAGTTAAAGTTAACAATTCTTGTTACGCATATAACTTATAACATATTTCAAGTTAACTATTTTTTTCAGTAGGTTTCATAAACTATCTTCTTATATAGTTTTACAATCAATTTAGACATCAGGATCTATTTCACAGGAATTGCTACATGTTCCAAATTTTCCATGTAAACCATCTTTATATGTTTTTTTCGGTTATTACGTAAATATGGTTATATCCAAAAAGGTACTATAGAAAACTCGTTCATATTTAAACAAATTTAGGATGTTTGAAAGTTTTTCAGATAATATTTTCATGATTTAAAGGAAGAATGGTTAATACAAGAAAGCTGAATGTGTCATAAATCCATTTTTATTGTTCATATTCAATTATTAATTAAGATTCGTGATTAATGAGTAATTATAAGAAATATCGTTAACTTAAATATTCATGACAAAATATTTTCAATAGAAATCTACATCTTATACAATCTTTTGATAAATTCTTGAAAAATTGTAAAGCAATCTGTAAAATCATCAAATTTTAGTAATTAATTAATTTCTGAGGTACATTTATAAAAAGATGCGTAATTAACACCTAATTAATGTATAATTATAAGTCTAATTAACATGTTCTAATTATGAAGTCCACAAATCTGTTCGTAGTTTCAGTAGAAAACACATAGTTTTGTATATTTGTTGATTTAATTAACTTACGTAATTATCGAGTAATTAAATGTAACGGGAAATTACTGAAAAATGTTGAAATCAAATGGATTTTTTCTAATTGTTTCATTATATTATTTTTCAAGCAATATAAAAATCTTTAACATGAAAAAAGTTATTTCTTACAATTACAGTTATATAGATTTTAAGGGTAGAGAGATGAAATTCACATTTAGTTTCCATCATCTCGACGTGTATTTCTTTGTTTCACACAAGACCTGTTGAACTAGTTACGACATAAATTGGTTTCTATTGTTACGTTCTGCGTTTTGTATTTATTGCTAAGATTCCGAGATACCATTGACCACAAAGTCTTTCTTCCATGCGTATCGCGCCGAGGTTTTACAGAATACGTTCTTATTGTTAAATCTTTCTTCACAATAGAGAGTGAGTCAGCATTCAAACGAGATGCGCGCTCTTTCGGATGCCTACATTCCTCCGCTTTCAAAATGTCCCGCCTTACCACCAAAACGCATCCTCTGCTAACCAAGACAATCCTTTTAAACTTATCTCACAAAGATGTACACATCATTCATCAATTCCTTCAGAAGGATTCCAAGCAATTGGTTACCATCACGAAACTCACCTATAAAGTAACAGTTGAAACAAATTTGTAATCCAATAATCATAAATTAATTTCTTACAACTTTCAGAACATTATTACTATTAAAAAACATATCCTGAACAAGAACGCTGCATATTCCTATAACGCATTGGAAAACTATAAAGATGTATTAAGTAAAACAGCAACAATCTCTTCAGGAATAGAGAGGTAATTTGATTAATACAATCATGAATAATTTAATAAATCTATACCAGTTTTGATTCTCTATTGGCAGGAGGTTTCTTGACAGGGAAAATCTACGAGATATGTGGGGCCCCAACCAGTGGGAAAACAAAGCTATGTACGAGCATCCTCTCCAATTACCTCAAAAAGTATTGCTCAAACTGCTTCTACCTTGATACCAAAAATGAGATACAATCTCACCTGAAATTTTTCCCGCAAAGAGATAGTCTGAAGAAGCTCCTAATCAAACAACTCTGGACCATACATGACTTAATCAATGCCCTATACGAGATTAAGAGTAATTTGAAGCAGCTCAAAGTCAGACTCATTGTTTTGAATTCTTTGCCTTGCCTATTCTACCAAATCGAGAGAAACAGAGCTAATACATTGCTGACACATGCTGTAAATATAATGAGATTCATCTCCAAAGAATACCACATCAC
Organism: Nicrophorus vespilloides; assembly: GCF_001412225.1. Lineage (NCBI taxonomy): Eukaryota > Metazoa > Arthropoda > Insecta > Coleoptera > Silphidae > Nicrophorus > Nicrophorus vespilloides. Next base: position 65,067 of record NW_017099554.1, read on the forward strand.
TTTTATTGTGACAAACTTAATGACTACATGGGATAATGATCTGAGATTAGGTTGTGGACAATACTGGAAGACTGTACCAAATACTAGAATTAATATTTCTCAAGCCAATGATGAATATAGTTTAACAATTTTAAAAAGCTGTGATTTACGTGAAGGAAACGAAACGCTGATTAAGTTGTAATCAATTTTATTTTTATTAATTTATTATTTTTGCAAAATACTGCAGTCCATTTAAGTTGTTACTTTTTTAATGTTTTTATTATCAATTTGCTAATGCTATAATCATTTTTAAAAAACACTACTTTCAAAAGATGTGAAAAGTTTTTGTAAAAATTACATTACGTTATAAATAATATTAATATATTATAATTAATAAGACTACTGTGTTTTATTGTGTTGTTGCTTGTAGCTCCTCATTACTTTCTTTCCAGGTACTAGACCTTGAGTTAGGCCAGGTCTCTTTCGCTTCTGGTTGGCTGCTGTTGAATCATTTTTAATCTGCAGCAGCTCTTGTGCGCTGGGCTGTGTCAGCTCCTGATTCTGGCAGATCACTGTGTTCTCCACCCTATTCTCCAAACTAAGTTCCTCCTTGGTCTTCTGCAGATCCGAGTCATGTGCATACTTGCAATTGTGTCCAAACCTGCATCTTCCCTTCCTGTAATTCCAGCAAACCTTCTTCCCATTGATGACCACATTATCTTTCTTGCTGACCATCTTCACATGCTTCTCAAGGATGGCCTCCTCTGTCTGTTCAGCTTCGATGAAGGGGTTTGTGAATACTGAAGTGGTGGCTTTCACTGATTCTCCTGTGGCCCCAAGGAATCCAGGGGTCGGCAACTTTGGCTTAAGTGTTGTGGTTTCTGTGCAGCTGAAATGTATGGAAGCTGACCGATTTTTTGCATAGGATAACAGTCTCTAAACATCAACTATGCGTGCAAAACAAAAGTTGTTGTAGGGCTCTTTTGTTTACTTCGTTTGTTGTCTACTCTACTTTACCTTACGGCATCTTCTTTCGTGATCTCTTCGTCTGACAAGGATTCTGAGTGTGAAGATGACGAAGACGAGGAGGAATCTTCATAATCAGGTACCAGGGACATGTTTGTTATTGTAATTATTACAAAATAACAAATAAAGAGGTAAAGGTGTTTAAGGTTAGGATAGTTTTAGGTTAGTTTCTTGATGGCGCCAACTTTAAGCTTTTGATACCGCATGTTACATAAATTCCTAATAATGTATTTAGTACAATTCATCATCAAATATCATAAGTCTAATTAACATGTTCTAATTAAAATTAATTGGATATTTAAATAAATGCCTAAAACTACTTAATAATGTACTAAACTAAGTTAAACTATTAATAAAATCGAAAACAAATGAATCCAATTAAGTGAAAATATAATAAATTAGTATATTCTTTAAAATATGAATAAAACTTATAATATTTAATAAAAACTTTGTTTATTATTGTATTAAGTAATTGAAATTGTATCTAAAAACAGAAGAATTGCATTACTTAATAACAATTGTTACAATTGTAAAATTTTATTTGTATGAAATGGTAACGAAAATACTGGAATAAGATACTAAAAATAAACTATTTGAGGTATCAAATATGCGAAATAGATTGATTACCAAGAACTCTTGGAAAATGTGTTATCAGGAAGATAAAAAAAGCTTTATCTCCTCCGATTTGCAGTATATTTGTAGCGTTGGAAATATTTCGATCGTATTTGATATATTTGAGATAAAATCCAAAAACGATATAAAATTTAAACGTTTTACAAAGTATGCTTCAATATAGGACAAAGTATGTATTTTTTTAGGTAATTAACTTTTTGTTATCAAGAAGTATTTGCAAATGAATATAATTAAAAGTAAAATTTTCTAAAAATAGTTTCGAAAATTATCGTTTGAAAACACTTAAGAAAACAACTTTAAAAGAATATACAAAGTATGCTTCAAAATAGGAAAAAGTATGTATTTTTCAGGTAATTAGCTACTTATTTACGTAGCAAATTATTAGCATTATATTATTAAGAAGTATTTGCAAATGAAAATAATTAAAAGTAAAATTTTCTCAAAATTGTTTCGAAAATTATCGTTTGAAAACACTTTTAAATCAATATACAAAGTATGCTTCAAAATAGTAAAAACTATGAATTTTTTAGGTAATTAACTATTTAATTACGTCGCAAATAATTAACATTCTTAACATCAAGTAATATTTGTAAATGAAAATAATTGAAAGTTAAATTTTCTCAAAATTGTTTCGAAAATTATCGTTTGAAAAGACTTTTAAATCAATATACAAAGTATGCTTCAAAATAGTAAAAACTATGTATATTTTAGGTAATTAACTACTTAATTACGTCGCAAATAATTAACATTATTAACATCAAGTAATATTTGGAAATGAAAATAATTTAAAGTGAAATTTTCTCAAAATTGTTTGGAAAATTATCGTTTGAAAACACTTAAGAAAACACCTTTAAAAGAATATACAAAGTATGCTTCAAAATAGGAAAAAGTATGTATTTTTAGGTAATTAATTACTTATTTACGTAGCAATTGATTGCATTATGTTATCAAGAAGTATTTGAAAATGAAAATAATTAAAAGAAATTTTTTTTTAAAATTATTTCGAACATTATTGTTTGAAAACACTTAAGAAAACAGCTTTAAATCAATCTACAAAGTATGCTTCAAAATAGGAAAAAGTATGTATTTTTCAGGTAATTAACTACTTATTTACGTAGCAAATTATTAGCATTATGTTATCAAGAAGTATTTGCAAATGAAAATAATTAAAAGTTAAATTTTCTAAAAATAGTTGCGAAAATTATGGTTTGAAAACACTTAAGAAAAACAATATACAATAAAGAAAAAAGTAGTTCCTACAAAAGCCGTCGCAAATTGAATCGGCGTAAAATGAACCTATATTTACAGTTAGCCAACTATAGGGTTTAGTTCAATATAAGTGTACAAAACAGCAATTAATAAGCGGTATTTCACATCAGCGTTATCGTGAATCGGCGTAAATCAAACAGGCGCAAAGTTAACTTTAATTCAAATTTGTTAATTTAGTTGTATATTCTAACAACACTTTTACTATGAATCAACATAGTTTGATTAATAATAGCATTAGAAGTATTATTAATAGGATTTACGTCACATTATATCAGTTATTTCCAGTATTGATGTTGTTACGATAATTGCATTAATGCGTAGTATCTATTACTAATTATCTTTTATAACTGATTTAGTTTTTTTTAACATTAGAATTAATTAACAGAATTATATAAGAAAGATATTTTTGTAATTACATTTAAAATTAACAAATTTTTATACAGTTATAATAATACCTCGCATAGTGCGGCTTTGGATTCACTATAGTATGGTTTGAAAATGTCGAAACAAACTAAATTTTAATTGAGTAAAACATAAATAATTGATCGTTTTTTCTATTATATTCAAATTTCTTTTTGTGCTGTAGAAGTTTAAAGTTTCTCGATTAGTCCGGTTTCAAACAGTTAGAACGGATAATCCGCACTATTCGAGGTATTAATTAACAGAAAAGGTATAATTTACCAGAATCTGGAGCCAATAAAACGTAACTAAAAGATCATTAGTAATTTAGAATGTTTTTCGAATATTGTAATAAACGAATGAAATTATACTTCTAAAGGTTTAATTGGATATTAAAAAAGACAAACAAACAAAAAAAATACAATAGAATTGTTGTTTTTTTTTTTTAATTTACATATTTATTTAGTTAAGTAGAGTTGATACAGAAATTGCGAAGAACAACGTAATAATAGTAAAACTTAAAAATTAACAAAACTAACAGAAAGTCCAAGAGTGTGAAAGAAACAAAAAAAAAACGTATAGAAACCTGGTATTGTTTTGATGCACATGTAACAACAATCATAAAACACAAAAGAAAAATAATAACATTTAACAAAGTGGAGAAACAAATCGAGGCAAAATCAATCAAACTATTAATATAATTTATTTATTTAAAAACGCAATTAAAAACCCCAAAAAAAAAAAAAAATTTTTTGGATATTTTTTTTTCTTCTTTCCTTCAATTATTATGTTATTATTACTTTTTTTTACAATAAAATATATTTTCATCTTCCCATGCCAACAAAACTCGTCCTGATTACAAAAATATAAATATGGTTCACATTCACGTTCATCATCATCATCTCATATTTTTTTTTATTCCCCTTTTTTTTTTAAATCATTTTCCGTGTCTTCAGTGTAAACGCGACGTTTTGTAAATATAGTCCCACAATATTATTAATAATTAGTGTTTCTTTTTTTTTTTGTTTATTCTTACATCAAAAATTTTCTCGCGAAAATAATAACGAATCAAAGAGTAAATACAGTATAGAATATAATAACATGATAAGTGTATTTTTTCAACTTCATCTTTTGTTGCTGCTGTTGATTTCCTCATAATTAATTAATTTTTCAGTTTCGTAATATTATTTATCATTAAGTACATATATTTATTATAATTATTAATTTTTTTTTTTTCATATATATATATTTGTTTTTTTTTAATCACAATTAATTATTTAAATATAATTCTTCTTTCCTATTTTGGAAGGTAACAATTTGCTCTGACCGCAGGTTGAGGTCGGAAGTATATATAGTAAGTTTTGTGGTGACACCAAAGAACAAAAAAAAAAGAAGTAAATTTGAAGCAAGTTTCGTTTTAACTCCAGGTCATTTTCTAAATAAATAAATCCTAAGAGACGCTAAAAGGGTGGAAAAAAACAAAAGAAACGGTAGAACTAAACAACGACTAAATAGTATTGATGGGGTGTTTCATGTGTGTGTGTCTTTGTATTTATACACAGCTACGTTAATACTCTGAAGAAACTAGCTAAGGTTCGTCCGATGTTTAAAAACTCGCTAACAGTTATTAATGGAATCTAATTTAGTTTAAATATTAATTAATATTATTATTATTAATAATAAGATGTGTACCTTTGGGATTAGGCAACGTTTCTTCCGATATTCAGTTATTAATTGTTTGCTGCTGTTGTTTGCTGATCAAAATTTAAAACTGTACAAAAATAGAGTTAGGATGTTCTGTATCATCTATAAAGTTGCCGAATGGTTTTTGTGACGGTTCAGCATTTCAGAAGACCGGCGGAGCCGTTGATGTGCGGCTTGTTCTCGCTTAGGAGTTTGTAGACTTCTAAACCGTTCGGAAGACCGTTAGTCCTTGGCTCTGGTTGTTGTTGCTGCTGTTGCTGTTGTTGTTGCTGATCAGCATCTGCGGAGAGTTGAAGTGTAAGTTAGGGTTGAAATCTTGCAAGCAAATCCTTACCAGATCTCCAATACTTTTTTGATGTTTTCCAGTCCTCGCGCAACGACAGATTGTACATGGAGAAGTCCGAATTGCCGGTCACCTCCTTGACGATGTTCAGGAATCCCGGAAGGCATTTCCTCAGCGTGACCTCATCCAACGCTGAATACGTCTCGAGGAGCATCAGACCTTTGCACCTGGGATGCGTCGGCTCCTCGTAGATGTCCAACTGGAAATACTGATTGTTGACGAGGAAGCATCTGCGCTTCTTGTAAATGGTGAGATGCGATTTATCCTTCTGCGCTAACAGATTGATGTAATCCCTGTGGGTGATCTGCGTCTTAACCTCGATCACCTGACCTCCGGCCTGCCTCTGACGCCGCATCGTGTGGATATAGCTGAAATATCCTGAAACGCATTTCGTTTAGTTTCAATTCAAGTACAATGGATCAGATGATTTCGATACCCCAGGTGATATGTGTTTTGGGTTAGTAAGAGACGATGGAGATTTTAGTCGAAATAAATCCATGCACTTCGTGTTCCCAATGTATTTACAAACTCAAAGGTAATATCCAAGTATATTTTAACAAACGTACATATTGAAAAAAAAAAAAAAACGAAAATAAATCATAATTTAAATACGTAAAATGAACGTAAACGCTATTTCATAAAACGAAACAATATAAATATAAGATATAGATTCATACCATAATAATTATAATAATAATAATACAAACATAGTTTTAAAAATTAACAATATCTATGGCCGAAATAACATTGATTATTGAAAGAAAACAGAAATCATAATTAGGAGAAGAAAAAATATGAAACTTTTTTCTCAATCTCAGATGTAGCGAACTTGTAATACTTTTCTTTTCTCACCTTTTTGGCCCCTTTTCCGTAGCCTGACCTGGTTGGGGGAGTTCGATTGGAGATACGTGTGGACCACCTCGAAGTCTTGGAAGCGCGGGAACTTCTCGTCGGCGGGCAGAGGACCGTTGACCAGGAACTTGAGTTTTCTGGAGTTCTTGAGGAGACGATCGCCTGTGTCCAGACCCATCTTCTGACATACGGAGCCGACCATTCTACGCATCTTTCCTTCGAAATCTGTTGAATTGTCGATCACATCGTAGTACGGATGACCGACCCAGGCTGTCGCAGCGTTGTGATCCAGCTCCTTCGCAAGTTCGACTCCTTCTGAACGACACGAATGATCCTGAAAACACACATAGGAAAAGTTTACCATTAAGTAATCAATGTTTTATATTTCAGTTTCAATCTTGAAGATCAATAAATGAAGAAGAATAATAGTATCACTGTTTTGATCAAGTCAAAACCTAGTAAGTTTGATACATCTACCAATGAAGAATTATGGATAAATACTGCATGAATATTGTTGTCATAGACAAAAGACAAGAAGATTTAGTTAGGAAATTGATGCAAAGTAAGTGTAAAAGTAAATATCTTACAATGTTGAAACGTAAATTAAGTTTTTGCCTATCAAAGTTTATGCATTTGGGTTCTCTCTTTCCACAATTATAAGTTTCTGTTGAAATTTCATAATGCAAAAATATGTTTACTCACTTCGGTCGTATAGAATTCCTCTGCTCCGTTTGCCGCCGAGACCATGTGGATGATCTGATTGTATCTGTTGTCCCTCAGCTCGACATCGTTCCAACCGTTGTCGCGCTTGATCTTCTCCCATTTATCCTTCGAGATAAAAGCTGAGGCATCCATCGCGCCGCGATCGCAGATGATGAGGCAGTTCCTCTTGCACGTCCTTCCAAGCTCGAAAAACGTGTTCTCAATCTGAATCATTGTCTTCAGCAAATTTTCTTGAAATACCAGAGCTGCAACAAACAAATAAAACATTGTATTAAAGAGAAATAGTAAAATCCAATTTACAGTTGAAGCAATATCTAAGTACAAATAATAATGGGGGGGAGTCCTAGCTGAGTACTCCTCACCATCATTCGTTGGTGAAGCAGTTGAAAGGCAATGTTTGCACGAACTGTTTTTCTTCATCTGATCACCTGCAGCATCAAGAAATGAACGAATTAATTCCTATTTGTCAATTCAATATGCATCAGATTCTGTGTAATTTCCAATTGAATAATTTCAGCGTTTTCGATTGATTAATTGATCAAATTCATAGTTTTTGATAGAATAATTTCACGGTTTCAATTGAATCATTTCAGGTTTTCCATTGGATAATTTCGGGGTTCTCCTGAATACCTGCAGCATCAAAGAAATTCGATTCTGTGGATAATTTCAGGTTTTTGATAAAATTATTTCAGGTTTTCAATTGGATAATTTCGGGGTTGGCTTGATCCCCTGCAGCATGAAAGAGATGAACGAATGAATTCCTAATTATGAATTCAATCTGCATCAGATTCTGTGGATAATTTCAGGTTTTTGATTGAATAATTTCAGGTTTTCGATTGGATAATGACAGGGTTCACCTTCGAACGAATTGATTATCGGTTTCCAAACTAATTGGACGTTGTCGTGTGCAGACGGAATCCGGTGAAGTTACGTGGATGGTCTTCATTTTGCACGCGCACGAAGGCCATATTATGTAAAATGCCATTGTCTTAATGCGACACATTACGTAATCCATTTCGGTTATTGCTGTCACGCGAATCGATATCTGCACCACACACAACTATCCCATCAATTCGACCTCAATGCACGAACATCTCAGCTCAGCTCTTGTTTTCTCATCCATTTATGAAACTGTTAAATTCGTGAACTAGACATGAAATTTACTGATCAAATTTGAGATTTTCACATTTACTTATTCTCAAGAAAATTTAGATGCTACAGGAAAGTTATGCCACTTTAACTATTGGAATTATAGCTTTAATTGCATTATTACAAAAAAAAAAACGTTAATATCTATAAAATAAAAGTGTTTGGACCATCAAATTTAAGGTATTATTAGGATAAAACTTGTAATTCTTCAATTTCTACATAAAAGTATAAGATTAAGCTCTTTTGTAATTATAATTAGAGGTAGGTCAAAGCATTTTGTTTTATAGGTATTTCAGAGAGAATTGAGTTTCTCTCCTCTTCACACCTAAAGTGGAAATGTTTCTCTCGTACCGAAAACCAGTTTCACGGAGAAGCACAGAGAGAGAGATATTTTTAAAATAGAATCAAGAGCTGTATTTTCGGCCGGTGGAATTCCCTAGACCCCAAGTGCGAGCCTCTCAAACGACTACGAAACCATAACAACAAGAGTATTGTTTATTATTACTCTTGTTGCTATGGTTACATGCTACTTCCGATCTGATTTATAATCAATTTTGAACTTTGATAGCTGTCACATGGCTCTGATGTTCAATGTTTATGTTTATACATGTTTTTTATTGTCTCCCAATGAAAATCAAATAAATATTAACTGAGAATCGATAGAATTTATACCAACTCATTCAATCACTTCAATTACTTGGATGAGTCAGAAATTTTATTTAGAGAATAACATGCACATCAATTGTACATTCTGAGAATTATTTTTGAAACGTAAAATTAATTAATTGAAACTGTAAATGCGACGATTTGTAATTCAATCTAAATATAGAATCGATTTAATAATTTCATTTGATTTAATGGGATTTCTCCTTAAATTTTCATGAAAATTGACAATAAAGACAATTTGCACAAGTTTTCATAGTCTTAATATTTAATTTGTTTAACAATAAAGCTTGAAAGTTTGTACAATTTGTCAAACTACTTTGATTTTCACAATTGTTCACAAGGAATTTGATATACTCATAATATTTAACTTGTTTAACATTTACAATAAAGTTTGAAAGTTGATACAATTTGTCAAACTACTTTGACATTCACAAGTATTCACAATGAACTTAATATAGTCAAAATATTTAACATGTTTAACATTGACAATAAAGTTAGAAAGTTGGTACAATTTGTCAAACTACTTTGACTTTCACAAGTATTCACAAAGAACTTAATATAGTCACAACTATTTAACATGTTTAACATTGACAATAAAGTTAGAAAGTTGGCACAATTTGTCAAACTACTTTGACTTTCACAAGTATTCACAATGAACTTAATATAGTCATAATATTTAACTTGTTTAACATTGACAATAAAGTTAGAAAGTTTGTACAAGTTGTATATAACTTTGACTTTCACAAGTTTTCACAATGAACTTAATATAGTCATAATATTTAATTTGTTTAACATTGACAATAAACCTTGATAGTTAGGACAAGTTGCCAAATAACTAACTATAGTCATAATATTTAACTTTTTAACATTAACAATAAAGCTTGAAAGTTTGTACAAGTTGCCAAATTAGTTTGACATTCACAAGTTTTCACAAAGAACTAAATATAGTCATTATATTTAATTTCTTTAAAATTGACAATAAAGTTTGAATGTTTCTACAAATTGCCAAATTACTTTGACATTCAAATATAGTCATTATATTTTACAAAGAACTATATATAGTCATAATATTTATCTTGGTATTCATATTATAGTACTTTCAAGTAACCAAATACACATATTCCAAACGTTACTTATCAAGTAAAGCGTAATGTTTTTTGTACTTTTTTTTTCAAAAATCACCAACCAATAAATAAATATTCTTTATAAATAATTTATAAAAAAAAATATTTTTCCGTATTTATAATGATTTATCAAGTATTATTTATAGAACGATAATTAAAATAAAAAAAGTTCAATAATAATCACTTTTAATTATAATTTAATATCACATATTTATATACAATTTATTTATAGAACAATAATTGTCAATTCCATTTTTATTTATTTTTTAAAATTTGTCAATTTTAATCAAAAACTAAGCATGATATAATAAGTTATTAAATATACTTTTTAATATTTGTATAATTACTGGTAATTAAGAAATTAACAAAATTTTGATTATCTGAAGAAGAAAACATATAATTTGTGGTGTTATTGAGAAGGTATTAACTATATTTTCTATAATTTCTTTAATGGAATAATAATTGTTAATTACTTATATTTTTGTTCTTTCTATAAACTTTATAATTACTACTAATTATCAAATTAACGAAACTTTAGTAATATAAAAAAATTACATAATTTGATATATAACGAAGATATTTTAAGTGCGGAAGACACGAAAGTTATAGAATTGAGCGTGAGAGGATGAGGCTAATTAAATTTACACGCAATGAAGAGCACCGGTCTGGATGGAATTAAAGTTAGATCCATTTTCCGGGGTTGTTTTCAAAGTGTAATTATTTTTCGTTGTCGTCGTCATCGTTGCTGGGGTAAAATTACTTATTCCCTGTGTTTGTTGCAGCTGCGCGTCAACTTATTAAGCTGGAAATAATCATTACGTCATGACCCTGCAGCAAACGGATGACATCACACCAAACAATGAAAATTTCTGATTTATTAAATTTAAAAAAAAATGTGTTATTATTCACATAAAATCCATAAAACTCACTGGAAATTTCTTACAAAAAATATACGAATTTTTTCAATTTAATTGTTAAATTTTCTTAGAAATACTTAATTAATACAGATGTAAAAAAAATTATAAATATTTCATAAGTTTTCAGTATTTTTTTCTGTATTTTTCTTATATATTAATTATTCATTTAATAATGAAATAAAATAGAGACATTTTTAATTATTTAGATTCTTCACATATTTTATTGTATTGCTTTTATAAAATATGAAAATTTGAAATTGAAATTTCTCAGAAATTAAATTAAATTTTCTGATTTATAAAAAAATATCATTCACATAAAATTACAGAAATTTCTTACAAAAAAAAATACAATTTAATTATTAATTTTTCAAGGAAATTCTGTAATGCCATTTTTTATTTAGATTTTTAAGTAAATAATTTGAATAATAAACATGTAAAAAAAAATCATAAATATTTCATAAGTTTTCAGTAATTTTTCTTGTTTTTTTTTTATATATTAATTATTTAATTATGAAATAAAAAAGAGAAATTTTAAATATTTTTTCTAAGAAATTAAAAATTTCAATTTAATAAATTTTGCAAAAAGGCAAACAAAAATCAAACTTAAACATAAAACTTATTATTGTACTTTCCCCATATAGAAAATTCTATTTGAAAATTTCTAAAATCAAATAAATGAAGAATATTCATAAGTATCATCAGTTGATTCTTTTCCTTTTTATACAATAAGGTCAAAACTTTGACTTTTATCTGCTAATAAAAAGAGAAATCATGTTGAAATTTATAGAATTAAATAAATTTAACTAAAAACACATAAGAATCACAAGCTAATTAACTTTATATTATTAAAAAATTGTAAAATAATTATTTTATCTCATTAATTTTTCAGTAATTTTAACATCAGATGTATTGTTTCTTTGTTACATTTAATAATTTAATAAATTAAATTATAATTAAAGAGATTTTACCATAAATTTTAATTAAGCTAATTATGATTTTTTTTAAACTAATATTATAATATTTTTTTACAACTAATTGATTTTAACATCAACATTTAATATGTTTTCAATTTTGACCCAAATTAGTAAATAAATAAAGAAAGAAATACTACAATTATTACATAATTACTACTAAACGAATTTAGTAATTATTGTGTTGCAATCAATAATTCAATGTTTATTATAACGTTTTGGGATTATTTTTCGACTATGATTATACAGAAATCATGTTTCTTGGAAAAAACTCTAAGAAGTTTCATCCTTTTTTACTCGACTCGATTCAATTAAAATGTTTCTGTTGGAACAGCATCAAATCGCATTCCCGGTGATTCAGAATTATCGCATGTTTATGCTTCACCCAAGATTCTGACATGAATTAATCTCGTCGACGATGATGCAACCCAAATACTACACACGTTCAATATCAAAAAAAAATACGTATTTTTTTCCATTTGATTCATATACAAGTACGCATTAAACTTTTATATTCGCAATTGAAACTGTTGACCTTTAATAATATCCTCGTCGTATTCAATTATACTGCTGTTTCACCTCCTCCTTCATGAAATCTGGGATTTACGTACAGTACGTGAGTCATGTATTAATTGGCTATTATACTACGCAGAGTGTAACGTATTGTTTGTTTCGTCCTAGTTCTCTAGTTTATTTTATTTTCCATAAATAGTATTAGTGGTAACGAGCTTTAAAGATCTGCGCAGTTACCGTCGGTTTACTGGGGAGGTTGGGAATAAGCCGGAAGGGTGTCGCATGAGAGAAACCTTGACCGTTTCAAGGGTGCAACTGTGTTTGGAATCAGAACATCCGAAGGGGTGGTTGCTGAAAGTACGTCGCATTTGTACGTCGCCCCTCGAGAGGAAACCCCCTTTTCATTCCCTCTGTTCCTCTTTATTTTTATACACACACACATAAAAGGTTTCCTTCCGCATGTTCTTGCTATAAAAAGGACGCTTTCCATCTTAAAATTGAACGCATAAAAGAACTCATTTCGTCCCTAGTTTAACTTCAACATCCACAATCTTTATTTATTTTTGTTACCTTATTTCAACTGAAAAACCTATCTCTATTTTATGTACATATCAGTCAAATGTGTGCATTGGTAGAATTCTAAAATCTATTGTATTTTCTTATATAATTAAGCTAATTAGATGATCACATATGCAAATTGAAGATAAAACTTTGACCTTTCCAATGAGCATTCTGTAATTATTGTAGTCTTCACCGTTCTCATGTAATAAGCTGTCAAACTTTAGAGTTTTTACTGAATATATTTCTATTTTTTGTCTATTTTTTAACTAATGCAATAACTAACATCCACATTCTATATAATGAAGCAATCTCTTCAAAAACATTGTATTTTCTTATATAATTAAGCTAATTACTTCATCAAATTAAAGATAAAACTATGCCTTTTCTTCTTTTTTTGGAATTTATGTATGTAACTGAATATTCGCAATCTTTATTTATTGCTTATTTCAAATAAAAAACATATCTTTATATTTTGTACACATTAGTCAAATGTATGCATTGGTATAATGAAACAATCTCTTCTAAAAACTATTGTATTTTCTTTTATAATTAAGCTAATTATTTCAAATTAAAGATAAAACTATGCGCTTTCCAAAGAGCCCACAGTCAGATCTGTAGTGTTCATCGTTCTCATATAATAAGCTGTCAAACTTTATATAATTTTTTCAAAAAATATTTCAAATTTTTCTTTTTCATTCCTTTAAACACTAATGTAATAAAAAAAATTATAATTTTACGTAATAACTTGAAAACTGTAAAACACATAAAATTTAGGATTTCTTCTACATATTTAAATTTTTGTAATTTTTTTTAATACAATTTTTTTTATCAATTCTACATAATAACTCAAACTTTTTATATACTTTATAATTACAACAAAAAGTGTCTTCAATTGAGCTTATTTTTTTTTGATACAATTACAATTACGTAATGACAATTAATATTTTCTTGAATACTTTCTTATTAACATTCAACAAATTGAAATTGCTGAAAACTTGTTTTTTTTTAAGAATTTCTGAGAATATTCCATATTTTTTCATGTTTGAAAAGATTTAAGTAATTTTCCATACAAAAACATCTTTAATTTATGGTAATTTACAGTGATTCATTGGAAGTGATTTGGAAACTTTGTTTTAGTTAAAAAATGTAAACAAAAATATTAAATTAATTTTTCAATAATTAATTTACATCGTAATTTTATCAAATTAAATTTGTCCTCAATTAACGTCCTAAAAAGGTCCTATTATAATTTTGTTAATTATTAATTAAAAAGATTAAATGAAAACGTTGTTGAATTAGTTTGATAATTTTTTTTTATAAATCAAAATTTCATTTAAAATTATCGAATTTCTCAAAAAAAAACTATTTTTTATACCAAATATATACTTTTGTATCAATGCAATTCTCGTATATTCTTTAAATCGAATTTACTGAAAACGGGAATGCCAACGGAATTAACATTTTTTTCCCATTCGACCTCGCACGATTTTTCGACCCATTCAATTTACGAACATGCAACAGAATCACACACACACACCCATTGGTACTTCGAAAAGATCATTGAACCTTAAAACACAGAGAAATCATTCTTGATACTTTAAAATCCGATCACGTTTGTGCAAAAAAAAAATAATCGAAAATTGCATAAATCTCAATTGGTTTTTATGGTGATTATAAAAACAGAACGTCCTTCGTGGGTTAGCTTAACAAACTGATCCTTGGGATCAGTGAGAGAGGTTTGAATCTTGGCAACGCATCAAACCCCAATTATAGACGGCGCATCAAAGTTCAAATCGGTATAAATTCGCAACGGAAACGAAAACGGATTAAGATTGGATAATCAATGATCACGTAACATCAGTTGACAATAAAATTGATTACGAGACAATCAATAGGTTACGTAATATCAATTGACAACAAACTTATTGCTATGACACATATAAACAAAATGGATTAAGAAAGAATTAATTAGGTTACGTAACATCAATTGAGAACAAGATCATTTCTAATACACTTAATCAAAACGGATTGAGAGGATGAGATAACCAATAGGTTACGTAACATCAATTGACAACAAACTTATTGCTAAGAAACATATGAACAAAATGGATTAAGAGAATCAATGGATTACGTAACATCAATTGACAATAAACTTGTTGCTAAGATACATAAACAAAATGCATTAAGAGAGAATCTGTTATGTAAGGGTTATGTAAGATCCATTGACAACAAGATCGATGCTAAGACACATAGATTAAATGGATTAACAACAAACTTATTGCTAAGATACATATAACCAAAATTGATTAAAGGATCGTCAATAGGTTACGTAACATCAACAAAACTGAATTAATACGTAACTTCACTTGACAATAAGATTGTTGCTCAGACACATAAACAAAATGGATTATGAGAGAATCAATAGATTACGTAACATCAATTGACACCAAGATCATTTCTAGGATATATAAACAAAATGGATTAAGAGGATAGGAGAGTCAATAATTACGTAACATCAATTGATAATAAACTTGTTGCTAAGATACATACGCAAAATGGATTAAGGGAGAAATAGGTTACGTAACATCAATTAAAAACAAGATCGTTGCTAGGACACATAGTCAAAACGAATTAAAACGATAGGAGGTTACATAACATCAATTGACAACAAACTTATTACAAAGATACATCAAGAAAATGGATTAAGACTGAATCAATAGGTTACGTAACTTCACTTGACAATAAGATTGTTGCTCAGACACATATACAAAATGGATTAAGAGAGAATCAATAAGTTACGTAACTTCACTTGACAATAAGATTGTTGCTCAGACACATAAACAAAATGGATTAAGAGAGAATCAATAGGTTACGTAACATCAATTGACAACAAACTTATTGCTATGACACATAAACATAATAGATTAAGTGGATTGATAATAGTCATTGCTAATCCACGTTTAATTAAAGAAAATTAATTAAACATATTTGCAGTTAATTCCATAACGATTTCATCTGAATATCATATTTGATAATTCCATATTTGTTTATATTTTTTTTTCGGGTTTGCTTTGACCTTGGACCGGTTGCAGCGCATGCGGTAATGTCGATGCGGCGGTTACGCAACGCCGGCTTCACGCACGCTCTCCTTGCGTATTATTTAATGAATACTGACAAAAAAACAACGTTTTGCGCGCAAATCGCACGAATCAATAATACGCATGTCGATATTGCAGCAGCAACAGCAGCAACGTTGACCTTGTGAATCGATAACGCTCGTAATTGCCATAGTTTTTTTTTGTTATTGTTAGGTAATAATTCGATAAACATTGTTCGGATTAGATTGTAAACTAACGCAAATTTATCACATTGTTAATTGCAATTTCTCTACTACTAGAGCTTAACTATACACAATAAGTTCAACAATGATCAACAATTTTACAAAAACGAATGATCTAAAAAGGATTATAAAATCATCTTTAGACAACATAAAAACGAATACAGTTTTCAGAGTTTTTTTATTCTAAAAATGAACTTATCCCTCGTTTCACACGGTACTTTGTTTACACGTTTTCGCTTTTACACGGTTCCTATGCGGTTTTTACACGGTTTTATATTTAAAAAGGATAGGTGTATTTGTTATATTAATTAGGTTTACATTAAAATTTAATGACTCAAAGACTACATTAACTTCATTGTACATTTTCATCATAAATTAACTTCTTACTTTATAATTAAAAATATACGTTACAAATTAGCAAAATTAAGCTAATTAATAAACTAATGAATTAATAATTAAGAAAATGTATGCGTGTATACAAAAAATGTATAGATTCTCAGAACTAGTTATGTGTAATAAAAAAAAATGCTCATTACTAGTTGATAATTAAAGAAATTGAAAATAACGCAATTTCATTTTTTTTGTCCAAAATATTGAAAATTTAAATATTTAAAAAAATGTTGTTTTTTTTTACATTATGATTTATTACTTAATAACAATACAGGATGTAAAATGTAATAAGAACATAATTTTTGTTATTGTCAATGGAATTTAACGAATGCCATCTAATTAAGGATAAGATTACAAAGTTTCTATCGATGTTTTCGTTGCTTAATTTTAATTTTAATAATTAATATACTTAACGATTACATAATCTTAATTGTCTGTTTATTAATTTAGAAATAAAAAATATATGCTCAAACGATTTACATATTATTACATCAAATTTCTAAACTTATTTAAATTTTAGTTTATAAAATGAAAAAATTTAAACAAAAAATTCAAATAACTAATTTTATTTAATTCTAATTTAGTTCAAATGTTTGTTTAATAAAAATTTTCAATTTCAATTATTAATATCTAATTAAAAAGAAATATTGTAAACGTATAAAATCGTTATTTTTTTATGGTTACGCTTGTAAAATTATGTATCGAAAAAGCATGAAAATAGCTAAATTGGAAGCACGCAATTTCGTAATCCCGATTATTCAACATTCAATTTGAATGCACGAAACGCGAAATCATATATTAATTGCATTGTCATGACAATATGATGATACGCTTTGATAATGCATCACCATGGTTACCAAATTGAATTTGAGCACTATACAACCAAACCAATGTGTTTATATATATAAAGGTTATTACATCATAGGACAAAATGACATGAAAGCATAATTGTATTATATAATACAATTGAATTGTTAAAAAAATCATAAAACTTAAATATTTTTAAAATATGAAAATAAAAATAATTTTGGGGGTCAATGATTCTGTAAATTTCTATTAAAAAAATACGAAAAAAATTGCTTTTAATGTCAATTATTGTCTTTAGTCTGTCAATATTGTTTATGTAAGTTAAATCGTAATAAGATATTGAGGAAATAAGATAAAAAGGTTTTCTAACACGTTGAAAGGATAATTGAGAGAAGCCAAATGTACTGAAAGTATGTCTTTTGCTTGTAAATATAATGTAAGTTCGGTACGTTAAAAATGTCTGTGACGTTCGTTCTCTATATTTTAGTATATAAATAGAATAGCAAAGTAAATTGCGTTTCGAAATAGACCAGAAATGAGCGAGAAAAAAAATAAATTTATATATGAGACGAGACAAAAATTTCTGACGTTAGAGCAATTGTTTGATAAGTGCAATAAATAAATAAAGCTTGAATGCACATTGTTATTCACTACAGGATAAAAACGCATATACGTCTTATCGTATTGACTGTGTACTTAATATTAGTCTTATCTGTGGAGACGTGTGTCTTTCGTATACATTTTCAAGATCAGATTTCGAAACTACTTAAGGTTAGGTTAACAATATTTGGATAGTTGTACTATATAAAGTATAGTTTTGACCCACTTTCAATTGAACTCATTCTTAGTTATTTATTGACTATAAAAAATTTTGTTTTCTAAAAAATATTTAAATTTGAATAAAAATACTGCAATTTCGTCAACTTACAACACATGAGTAATCTCATATAAAAATTTAAATAATTACTGATTATTACAAAGATGGAAATACTTAACAAACTAAACTAACTAAACTAAATCTGACTAACTAAAACAACTAAAACTTGTAACTAAAACAAATCTGATTCGAAATACTAATATCAACTATTTTTATTTTAGACAAAGATTTAAATACCAAAATTATCGATTTCATTTAAAGTTATTATTAATATTTTTTGGTACAAATTGTTGAAATTGTTTATAACAAAATGTAGAACTATTAAGATCTAATATTATTATTCACTTATAAATATCACGTCATCTCCTTATCAAAATATGTGAGGTTAAACGGAGGTGAATCCGTTGGTTTCAACCAACCAACAAATCTGCGTGCATTTTGAACAAACAATAACAAAGTTCGTCGGGGCTTTCTGACTGTACGTGCATCAAAAATAGATCCATTCCGTTATGCATCAACCAGAGCAAAATGTTTTCGTTTGCGTACATGCAAACTGCATAAATATACAACGAATCGCGAAAAGAAGAAAAATTCCAACCAGTTTTAGTTCTTTTTTTTTCTCCAATTACCTAGAATGTTTTACGTCTGCGTTCAAAACTCATTCATTATTCTTGTAAATTTAGATACCAGAGTTTAGTTGCAATTAGAAACAACTTTTCAATGAATGTAATAAGGTCATATATTACATAATTGCAATACTTATACGATTCTTGCTGTAAATAGTTTATTAACAAAAAATTGCTAAATTGATTTGTTTATATTTGTATTAAAATTATTATTTTTGTTAGTTGAATCCAAGATTGATATTTAAGAATATTTTTAAAGAATTTTAGAAGCAAATTCTTGTGAAAAAATCATATTTATAAATTGATTTTTAACAGCCTTAAGTACGGAATAGCAATCAAAGTGATAATTTAATTGTAAAATTGATATTTGAGAATATTTTGAAAGAATTTCAGAAGAAAATCTTTCAGAAACTAGTGTTTATTAATTGATTTCTAACGGCATTACAGAATGACATATTCTAAAAAAATAGTAGTAGAAACGTTTTTAATGTTTTTTACCAAATTGATTATCGTTTCTTCAGGTATGAATGGTAGCAATTATATTAGAAGATTAATTGAATTAGTTAGGAGGTTTTTTCTACTAAATAGTTCATGAACCAAAATATTCTTCAGGTGTAAATGGTAATAATTGTATTTAAAACTGTGTCATTTTGATTTGTAATTAAAGTAAATTATCAGAGGACAATAATGTCGAAGCAGCTGCGAATTTTTCTTTTGGCATAGATAAAAACGGAGGCGCGAGTTTCGCGGAGCTATTTTAAATATGTAACGTGAATATGTAATGATCTGTTGTGGTCTGACCTAGAAATACGTGCTTTATTTTTGGTATAACACTCGTGCTCAGTCGCATCTCTCTGTATTCGAATCAATGCTCATTCTAAATGAAGTGAAACATAAACTTCAGTATTTGCTTTATAGAATGTGATTCTAGTTTATATTTTGAATCGTGTTGAAGTTTAAAATAATTAATCTGTTTTCAACGTTTTAACCGGAAAAAAAATGTAATGAAACGTAACAAAACTACGTTTTTTTATACAAAGCTTGAAGAAACATTTACAAATAATGAAATTATTGTATAGCAAAAATATGAAATTTTCTTATACACTTGAATCCATTTTCTAAAATTAATGTTAATAAGAAAAACTTTTGATATCATAAAGTTGTTGATTTTTAGAAAATATCTCTATTTTTTTTTAATAATTAAGTTTATAAAATGTAATCGTTTGTTAAATATTCAGTATTTCCATCTTCGTGTTAACCAGCAGTTAAATATATCTTTTAAATAAGGTTCATTAATTTATTCATTATTTTATTATTATTTTATTTTCCTTACAAATTACAAATGTTTTTTTGTAACCAATGATTTCAATTTATTTTAAGTACGAGGTTCAAACATAAAAACAAACAAGTTCAATGTCTAACAAAATCCAATAAAAAGAATCCTTTCAAAAAAAACACGTTGCTTTCAAACCAATTCCTTTTGTGTTAATTGGAGCTTACATTTCATGTTATGCAATGCACATTATTTTCTTACTTAAATTAATGTTAAAAACGAAAAATTGTAATGGAAAATGCTCGAACGATTGTAATTAATTAACGTTGACATCATTTCTCCATTGTACAATATTGTTTTTATCCTTCGACAAGTTCAATGTCAATCAATTCCCATCGCCTTTCTCGGAATAAACCGTCGCATCGATTTATCCTATGATTATTTAATTTAAAACGTGATGACAGTTCTTAAACATGACCTAGACACATACACAATGTGATACTTTTTTTTAGGTGCAAATAATGTATATTATTCTGAATTATGTAATAGGTCCATCATACTTTATTTAATATCTCAATGTCTTATAATTTGACAAGTTGAATAAATGTGTCAATGTCACTAATATGTCCATGTCTTATAATTTAGCAAATGTGTCACTTGTCATTACTAAAATAAATTTATTTGATTTGTTTTATTATAAAATTTATTTTATACTGGATTTTTAATTAATCAAATTTAAAATGTCTAAGTTTAATAATAACATTTTTAATTGTCTTATACGAATATGTGTATCAATGTCATTATAAAAATTGATTTATTCTTATCAAATGTAAAATGTCAAAATTTGACAATACGTATGAATATATCAATGTCATTAATATGTCAATGAACCCTAATTTAACAATACTAATAAAGATGTCACTTGTCATTTTTAAAATTGATTTATTTTGTATATTATTTTTTATTTTGTATTTTATATAATTTATTTTAAACCAAAGTAAATAATAATTTTGGTTAATGAAATTTGAAATGTCAAAGGTTAATAATTTGACAATACAAATAGAAATGTCAATGTCATTAGAAAAAATGTTTTATTCTAATCAAATTTAAAATGTCAAAATTTAATAATTTGACAATACGTATAAATGTGTCAATGTCATTAATATATCAATGACCCATAATTTAACAATACTAACAATATGTCACTTGTCATTATTAATGTATTGATTTAATTTGTATATTATGTAAATTTTTAATAAATGAAATTATGAAACTTAGACATGTTTCATAATTTCACAATACGAATAAAAGTGTCAATCTTAATGTAAAAACTGATTTCTTTTAATCAAATGACATTTTCAATTGACTTATAAATTGATAATACGAATTGGTGTGTCAGACATTTATTTTAATCCAATTTAAAATATCAATTTTGTTAATTTGACAATGTGTCAATGTCATTACAAAAATATATTTATTTAATTTTGAATATCATATAAATTATAGCTACAAAATCTAAAAAGGCAAAGTTTAATAATTTGACAATACGTATAAATGTGTCAATGTCATTATTACCATTGATTTATTTTGTATATTAAGTAAATTTTTAATAAATGAAATTATGAAACATGTCTTATTTCAATCCAATTTAAAATGTCAAATTTTGTTAATTTGACAATACGTATAAATGTGTCAATGTCATTAATATATCAATGTCTCATAATTTAACAATACTAATAAAGATGTCACTTGTCAATTGACTTATAAATTGACAATACGAATTGGTGTGTCAAACATTTATTTTATTTTAATCCAATTTAAAATGTCAAATTTTGTTAATTTGACAATACGAATAAATGTGTCAATGTTATTACAAAAAAATATTTAATTTTGAATATCATATAAATTATACCTACAAAATTTAAAAAGTGAAAGTTTAATAATTTGGCAATACGAATAAATGTGTCAATCTTAATGTAAAAACTGATTTTTTTAATCAAGTGACATTTTGACAAATTGACATTATGAGGTGTGTCAATATCATTATAAACATTTGTTTTATTTTAATCCAATTTAATGTGTCAAATGTCAATATTTTACTCAAATGTCAAAGTTTAATAATTTGACAATACTTCATTCAAATGACATTATTTAATTATTAAAGTTGTTTTTTTAAGAATCATTATACAAATAATTGATAATAAATATATTTGGAGTAAACATCTTTGAGTTTATCAAAATAATACAATTACATAATTTTTCATTCAAAAAGTCTGATAATTAAAGTGATACAATTATTATTTTGTTTCCATTCATTAAATTTATGATAATTAAAATTTCAATTATATAAATCATAACTATGTATGCAAAGTATGAGACTGAGGAGATTCAAGTGCAAAGTATAAGTACTGGGAAGTGCTTGAAGTCACGGCAGGTTGCTCCTGCTCTCGCCCCGACAACTCACACACATCATCATTACTTGCAGACATCCGGCATTTAATGACGGTTTAATACACTCAGACCACGTGTAGTGCACATGCAAGACGAGTTCACCATCCGTTTCCTGCAATCTTTGTTCACTCCACTCTCGGCAAATTCGATTCAAATTGATTGAATAATCACAGGAAAAATCTCTGCACGAGAAAAAAAATAATTGCATCCACTATCATCATTTATACAGACTATGCCTTATCTACTGTTCTAATAAGTTAAGGCTACGATTTATCGCTTGCTGTTGTTGTTTTCTTACAAAACTATTTTGTAAACATGACTCAAATATTTGCAATAAATTTTTATTTCTCTTTTTTTATGTAGATAACATTATTTTTACACTTTTTAGAATACACAACAACAACACAATTACTCATATAAACTTCCAATTAAATTATTTATTAAACTTATGACAAATTGCATTTTTTTGAACTCTCTAAAACAATCAAGAAAAGTGCATAGTTAATTTTTTTTTTTTAATTATTTTGGGAAAGCTTTGAAAATTGACCGAGAGATAGCGTCTCACAATTATCCTTATTATAAATATTTTAGAATTTTTTTTCAACACTATTTATTGAAGATTTATTGACTGTTAAAAATTATAAATTCCGTTCTTTGTAGTCCAGGATTGTAGCATAATTTGAAAATAAACTATTTGAATGAGTAATTATAATTTGGACAAATTTAAAAATATTTGAACTTCCCGCCTTTTAAAACAAAAGACATCCACGGAATAATATTTAGAAAAAAATCTACAATTTTTGGAATGGAAATATTTGTAAGAATTACTAATACATTTTAAGCAGTAATTGTTCATCAAACTCTTCGTCTAATATTTGAATTTCATACAATAAGAAACTTTTTATTCAGCCGTCAGATGGCGTTACTTAATTTTATATAAATACCAACATTGTATTACGTAATTACGTAATTTAAGTATAAAATGTTATAAGACTTATTAAATAAAATTATAATTAAAATTTGAATAAAAAATGTAATTAAATAAAATTCTCATAAAACTGGTTTAAATTAATATGTTCTGGATTGATATAAAAAGCAATTTAAAATAGATTAAAGAAATTAATTAATTATAATCTTGGCATTGGATTAAGGCACACTTTAAATTAATCCACTCAACATTGAGACTTTATATTTATAACTCTTGATTTTTTTTTTGTTATCAAAAATTTAAATATATCAATCCTTGTACTGCTGTGTTATTTATAAATGAACGTTATCAATGCATTTTATCGCGAAACATATAATACTCGAAGCGAAATTCGTTTACACAAAACTTATGTATTACTCGACCCAATTTCGCTTTGTAGTACTTTTTTTCTAATTTTAAATATCGTTCCGCACACAGACCTTGTCCTGTAACCTTGTTACGTAAACAAGTTCCGCGTGGTTTTATGCTAGAATCGTATCGGTTTTCTATTACTACAACTGATTACACGAATGAATCATTTGAAAAATGTATTAAATTTGAACAAAAAAAAATTACAATTATTATTTCTCTATCCATATTTTTGTTAAATAAAACTTTATTTAAAATTATTATTTACAAATATTTCTTGAATTCTAATTTGGATCAAATGATTAAAAATTTAAAGAAATAGTGAGATTGTCCACTGTGGACATGAAATTTTCGTAAATTTGAAAATCGTCCAAACTTTATTCCTTTCAACTTCTTTATGCTCAAAACACATTCCAAATATAAATTCACATCTTTTATCCTTTATGAGCAAGTCCTGTGGACTTAGTCATTGGATTTTCCCATAAGATTCCAAATTTCTTATTCATATTTTCAACTATTTTTAAAATATTTATAAGAAAATACGAAAAGTTCAATAGAAATGTTCATTAATTAGTGTTATTATTGCTATTTAATAATTACTAATTACAAAAACAAATTTAATCTTGTGCAAAATAAAATTCTCTGTTGATTTTTGTTGTATAAAAATAGAAAATAAACGCTTACTAATCAGTGTTATTATTAGTATTTGGTAATTACTATCAACTTTGAATGAAACGAAGTAAAGAAAACAAAAAAATCTACTTCGTCGTAATAAATGTAGGAGGGAAAGGTCAATAATCTAAATTCGTATATGTCGGGCAATTAAAATGTCTAAGATGGAATTACGAAACGCTGTTATTTGTGATCCAAGATCGTAGCTATCCTTTCCATTTATTTCTGTATTTAAAAATAATCTATTTGAATTTCCCGCATTTTGTTCAAATCAAAACACAACTTCAGTATATGTGTAATTGTTATTTTGTTTTGGTCCTATTGGTCCTATTGTTTTGTATAGTGAATATTGATAATTTAAAAACAAAACATTTGAATTTACCGCCTTTCATTAAAATAATCACAAATAAATACAATTACAGTAAAGTTGTGAAATTCTGTTATTTGTGGTCCAAGATTGAGAAAAACGAATTATTATAATTTAGACAAATTAAAAAGTATTTGAATTTCCCGCCTTTCCTTTAAAACAAAAGACATCCACAGAGTAACAAAATGCTGCTAATTATAGACACAAATCTTAAGTTTGTTTATTAACCCTTAGTTCTATTAATTATTGAAAAGATATTATTTGAATTTCCCGCTTTTCGTTCAAAACAAAAACAAGCAAGCGTGGTGTAGGTGTAACAAGTAAGAAACACGTGAGCCGACAGAATTACGCTCTTCTGTCGAGAACATCCGACCGACAACCAAAAAAAAGTTATAGAGAACCTCGTGAGTGAAATCGCGTGACGTCTTTTGGCAGCATTAAAATACATTTTCCGCTCAAACAATTCGCGAAAAAACAACGATCATTTATCTTTTTAAATACGCAACAAACGATAGGATTTTTCCTTAGTGCAAAAAAAATTCCCAACTCACACAAGAAAAAATAGGGAATTTCCTTAATCCAAACTGCACTTGATTTATTATCTTAGAAACGTTTAGTTTAATCTATTTCCAAATATTGAATAAATAATCAATATTTGATTTAAGTAAACAATTTTGTATTAACACGTAATATTATCCACAGTTATGAAATAATTTTTGAAGTTTTTGCTACAAATATTATTAATTAAATGTAGCAATAATTATTTTTTTTTTAATAATTATGTAATTTAGTGGTAAAACTGTATAAGAAAAACAACTTTTTAAAATATTTTTTACTTCTGCAAAAAATTTCGTTTTGCCAAAAAAATAATCTTAGCAAATATTGAAAAAAATAAATATATAACATCAATGCTAACTGAACTATTCAAAATCCAATTCGCTCCTACACTTGAATTACCGAATTCCTCCAATCAAATATTGACTTTTCTATAATTTCGGTATGCACAAATCAGTTTAACGTCGACGCTGTAACAAATCTGTTTATCTTCGAATTCCGCACGTGCAAAAAATTTTGCTCTCAAAACACAATAACAAAATAATTAATTTTCTATACTCATTTAGAATTAGTTTTACAAAAGCTCATCTTTCTTGTAGATGTAATTAATATTAACTTAATTAAAGTAATATTGCATAATTTGTCAATAGATGGCGTTTTCACTAAAAAGTGAAATAATGTTTTTTTCTATAATTTTCTTCTTAATTGAAAGTCTGTTTATTTGTCTACAAAAGTTATTGATAATCTGTGATGAAAACATTTGAATTCTTGAAAAACATAAACGTAATTGTCTGTAGAATACACAAGAAAATTGGCGGCGAAATTTCGATAAAATTAATAAAATTCATTGACATAGAATTAGTTCGTATTTCTTGTAGATAAAATTATATCAACCTAATCAAATTGAAAAAAAAAAGCTCTTTAATAATTGCATAATTTTTGAATAGATGGCGTTTTCACTAAAAAAGTGAAATAATGTGTTTTTTGCTACAATTTTCTTCTAAATTTGAAGTATGTTGAAGTATGTTTATGTTTTTTTTTTAAATGAATTGATAATCTGTTTGGAAAACAGTTGAATTCGTGGAAAGAAGAAACGTAATTGTCTGTAAAAACGCGTAGAAATCTATTTTTGCACAACAATTTTCTAGACTGTTGGCGGCGAAATGTCGATAAAATTAGACGGATTCATTCAGAAGGAAGAAAAGATACGATTCATTAAAAGGTCGTTACAATCGACGCGGATGCGCCGGGTTTTACCAATGTGTTTCCCTCGAGCGAAGAAGTGTAGTGCCAATAGATTTTGCATATTTGCCACGTAATGAGAAAAGGATAAATTGCGAAAAATTGTGCGATATTACGAAACTCATTTTTCCTTGACTGACATAGACAATGGCATTCAAATAAATTTTCGATTCGTCCTCGAGAATGACAAAAAAAATCAACAAATATACGAGAAAAGAAAAATTATAAAAAGGATTCTATTTTGATTATGTAAGGTATTTTGATTATAGTTAACGTTCGCATATTTATTTTTGTCTATTTGTGTTGAAAACTGAAATTCCACTAATCACATTGAACTTTGGACATTGTCAATACATCTTAATTACGTGACAAGTATTGACTAGTATTTGCCAAGTACTTGTTAAGTGCGGCAATTCCAAATCAAGTTACTATAAATGGTTACAAATTTTAAGTTGGTGCACATACTACAAGCAATTTTTTAAGTGATCAAATACATATACTTGACAAGTATTACGTAAAGTATAGCTTTTTTACCAAAAGTTGAAATAAGTTACAAATCAGTT
This sequence comes from Nicrophorus vespilloides, assembly GCF_001412225.1. NCBI lineage: Eukaryota > Metazoa > Arthropoda > Insecta > Coleoptera > Silphidae > Nicrophorus > Nicrophorus vespilloides. The sequence goes on from NW_017099554.1 coordinate 92,395, forward strand.
ACTTGATAAAAAAAAATAAGTTGGTACACCTGCCACAAGAAATTTTCCAAATTACCAATGACATATACTTGACAAGTTACTTAACAAGTATTATGTAATGAATAGCTTTATTTTAACTAAACTTTGTTAAGTACAAATTAATTACAGATCAAGTAACTAAATGTAGTTACAAATTTAAGTTGGTACACATATCACAAACAATTTTCCAATACTTGACAAGTTACTTAACAAGTAGTATGTAAAGTATAACTTTATTACAAATTTCATTTAAGTTGCTATACAAGATACAAATTTGCCTAAGTTACCAAATACATATACTTAACAAGTAATGCGTAGATCCTAATATCATTTTAACCAAACTTCTATAAATTACTTTTCAATAAATATTTGAATTAACAAAAATACTCTTCAATAAACAAAATATTTTTAGCAACAAAATTACAATGTTTTTGTTATTTTCAATTTTAAAAAAAATGTTTTCTTTTGTATAAATATCTTATAGAAATAGCTTTTGCAGTTGGCACTTCTTCAACCCTAAAAACAAATTCCCTGCGTATTTCGGTTGGCAACACATCAAACAAAAGAGTGGAAAGTTCACTTTTCAGGGAATACAGGAATATATTTACGAAATAGCTGCAGTAAATTTAAAAATAAATAATCACAGTATATTTTTTCGCAAATTCATGTCCAAATGCAAACAAACATTGGATAATCTAGTCAATTTATAAACATATAATCATGTAATAATTGTTAGTATTACATATTTAATACAATAAAGTTTCAATTGGTAATTTCTAAGCATTGCAATATTACATAATCTAGTATGTGTTATGATGATTGTGCCTCGTGTTGGTAATTTCACTACAGTTTAAATTATTAGAAATTATTTCAATTGGCACCACTTCAATCCGAAAGTGGAGCTTCTTTCTTATCTAAATAAAACTATTATACGTTGTTCTGCTTTTATAAATAGACACAAAATAGGTTGATTATGATATGTACTATTCACATTCAAAAAAATATTTATATTTTTGCTCTACTCAAAACACAATTTCATGATGTAAAAATTATAAAATTATAATATAAGACTTTTATCAATATTTTCAGTTCTTTTCAGGTAATGAGATTTAATCATTCCATCGTCATATGTTTTTCAGTCAATATTTTCAGTTCTTTTCAGTTCATGATGTTATTTTCATCAACATGGATTTTTCAGCCAACATTTTCAGTTCTTTTCAGTTGATGAAATGTAATGATGTTATTTCCATCAACGTGAATTTTTCAATCAACATTTTTAGTTCTTTTCAGTATTTGTGATTTGCAGATGTTATTTTCATCATTATTCAGTCAGCATCGTCAGTTTTTATCAGTTAATGAGATTTAATGATGTTATTTCCATCTACGTAGATTTTTTAGTCAACATTTTCAGTTATTTTCAAATAATGAGATTTGGTAATGGTACTTTCATTAATATAGATTTTTCAGTCATTATTTTCAGTTCGTTTCAGTATTTGAGATTTAATAACGTTATTTTCATGAACATTAATTTATCAATCAACACTTTTAATTAATGAGATTTAATGAAGTATTTTACATCGACATACATATTTCAGTCAAAATTATCAGTTTTTTCAACGACTTAGATATTTCATTCAAAATTTTCAGCAGTTTTCTGTATCTAAGATTTAAATATTTTATTGAAATAAACATGAATTTTTCAGTCAATTTTTTATACTTTCAGCATCTTAACTTGAATAATGTTTTTAAAATAAACAATAATTTTTCAGTTAAAATTTTCAGATATTTTCAGATTACATCCAAAAACAAGACACAAAACAAATTTTAAAAGTGCTTAAAATTCAAGATGATTATTTGCCAAATTATTCAATAGTTTCTTGGCAAAACGTACACTTAATGAGACAAATCATTAGTTTTAATATAAATCACATTATTATGACAAATTTTACGTACTTGCACTTATTAATAAAGATTATTATCAGACAGATCATTATTGGACTAAGATCAAGAATTCGATTATATCAATAACACAAAATCGTTATATAATCAAAAATTTCATCAAATTTCAAAATAATAAAAAGATTATATAGATTTTTTTTAAATTATTTTATAATCAAAATTTTTAAATCGTTATTTTTAATTGAAATTTACCAGATTGTAAAAATTTAAAAAAATTATTAAATAACATAATTATTACATTCAATTTTGAAGATATTTAAATAATTTACCCTGAACTAAATTAATTAATCAAAACACGTTTTCGTGATTAACAATAGAAATATTTATTATAATTAGCTTTCATTGTGATTCGTTTTCATTCATTCATGAATTACGATATGAGATATTGATGAATAATCAATGATTCATTCAAGTAAGCAGACACTCCTACCAACACTACGAAGATGCGACGTTACGCACACTCCGGTTTATTTTTTTCAAATAAAGGCGCGAAAGCTCCGGTTACGTAACCGCCGGGCAATCTCAAATGTCAGAATCTTCTGTATTTAAATGAATATACATATATATTTACTTATGTGTGCGTGTATATATAGATAAAGTGGAAGAGAAGGAAAGAAAATGAGAGAAGTTCGGTCTACGTGCGGCAATTTCTGGCCTCATGCCCAAAGCCTCCGCCGATGTGTTTATCCTGGCATACGATTCGATTTATCGATAACATTTATAAATCAATTCTTAATATCCAATTATACGAATTACATTCAACCTTCGTTTTGTTAAATTCAATATTAATTTGCGTATCCACATACATTACAATAACCATCTGAAGTTCGTGGCCCGCGGGCCAAATGCGGCCCACGATGAGTATCTTAAGTAATGTAACGCTTTGTAAGACATCCTCTTAACCATTTAATTTGACATGTTTGCATTATTAAATTCATGAATTTACTACTTTGTGCATAGTTTGTACTAACGTTTCTTTAAATGCAGCTAATAAAATAATTTATACAAATTTTGTAAATTGAACATAAGTTTTCACTTTACAAAATTCCTAACTTTATGTATACCTAAGTTTGTAAAAATTTTCACCTTTACAATTTTTTTTACTTTTTTACTTTATATAAGTATAATCAAGTTTCTATAAATTTTGTATAATCATTTCTTTATAAGTTATAAGAATTCCCAACTTTGTCCTAAGTTTGACTTAATAATATTGGTATAGGATTTGTATTTACAAGTGACTAATTAATAATACTTAATTATCAAAACATTCAGAATTTTAATTTTTATAAATCAAAATTTTCAGTGTCATTGTTTTCACTGTTATATAATGACAGTTATGTCAGTAACAGTTCTTTATGACATATGACAGTTTGTTAAAATTCTATTTTTTGTCATTTATTTTTTGACATCTGTTTTATTTGTCACTTTTGTCACTTTTTTTTATAATTATTTTTCAGAAATTTAAAGTGTATAGAAAATTGACTCACCTTCATCTTCATTGAGGTCACTGAATTTGACGCCGCCACTGCAATCAGAAACATTGAACAATATTATAGAAATTTGCAAGGAAATTCAGTTGAAGTTATTACTTTTTTTTTTAAATTAATTATTAACTTGACGTGATTTTTAACATTAAGCTCAAACGCTTAATCAAAAGATAAGAAAAATCGAAAAGAAAAACAAAAAAAAAAGAGGAAGAAAACAATAATAATATTTAAAGAGAGAAATTCTCCAATAATTGAATAATTCGTAAGAAAAGTTTGAAAATTGACTAATTTTTAATTTTTTTTTGGTTTGTTTTGTATTACCGTAATTAAAATACCTACCTGAGTAGTACACTTGCGGTCTCAGGTACGCGGAATACCTGCAAACAAGGATGAAATGCCAACAATGTTCAAACGCCCCCCAAATCCAAATAATATCACAATTATAATAAAAAAAAAATAAACAGAAAAAAAATTGCAAAAAAAAAATAAATCTGACAGTTCTGAAGTTCTGATCTGATTGATTCAAAAAAGAATTTAAGAAAACTATAGTGAATTCCAGATAGTTGAAGTGTTTTTTTTTTCTATATTGATATTCTGGTTACCTTCTCATCACCAAATTTGAATAGTTATTTAACAATTGGTTCTTTTCTTACCTTCCATCCTAAGTTTTCGAAGAACGTGCATAGGCGGCTCTGACCTGTAGTTTTTCCACCACAGGGACCTAAAACAACAACAACAACAAAAATACAATCATCGTTTTCTTATATAATTCATTAATTATTGTTATTATTTGTATACAGTAGTTTCCGCTTCAAAGATATTATGATTATTGTTAGTATTGTAAGACTGTGTATAGGATAGGTTAGATTAGGTTACATAAACATCCTCATTGGAATTGGATTATGTGTAGACTCGGTGTCGCCTTTGGAATCTGAAACTCGTCGTTAATTGCGACATTGTGAGATGATGTGTAGCAGACACGTGATTCGTTATTTGCTTTAAGCTATAAACAAATATGTTTGGTCTCAGTTAACAAGTTCATTCGAATTCGCATTTCGATTATTTAAAAAACAACTCGTATACTTTTAGAAACATATTTAGTTATGAAATTAACTTTTTTAAACAACAAATCAATTTATTTAATTAACAATTATCATAGAAAAATAATTCTTTAATTAAAAAGTGAAATAATGCATTTTTGTCATGATATTATAATAAACTTTATATAGATAATAAAAGAATATATAAACAGTAGTAATGATTGTAACAAATTGGGTTATGTCAAAAATTAATGACATTTGACATTTAACGTCAATCATTGTAATAAATTGAGTTCTGTCAAAAAATAATGACATTTGACGTTTAACGTTAAAAATCGTAATGAAACAATGGAATATTTGACAGATTAGAAAAGTTTAGCATTGATTATAATTTTCTGTATAAACTTTATATACATAATAAAAGAATAAATAAATAGTACCAATCATTGTAACAAATTGAGTTCTGTTAAAAATTAATGACATTTGACATTTAACGTCAATCATTATAATAAATTGAGTTCTGTCAAAAAATAATGACATATGACGTTTACGTGAAAAAATGTTCAACAGTTTAGAAAAGTTATAATGCTTAAATTGATCATAATTTTCTGTATAAACTTTAATTTATTAAATAAAATACATAATAAAATAATAAATAAGTAGTAGTGATCATATTGTTAAATCATTACAAAAAAATGACGTAGGTAATTGTGACAAGTTGAGTTCTGTCAAAAAAATGAGAATTGACTTTTAACGTCAAAAAATTGTAATTTTTGTCAATCTAATTTTCTGTATAAATATTATATACGTAATAAGTAGACACTACAAATAAAATTAATATAACTGCCGACATAATAAGAAAAAAATAATTAAAATGACAGGTAATGTTAACAAGTTGACTTCTGTCAAAGAAAAACGTCATGTCAAAATTCTGTCAAACAAAATAAACTTGACAGTTTATAAAAGTAAAGTATCTATGGTAAAAACTTTCTATTATAAAAATTCATAATATTATTAATACATAAAATTGCTTAAAAAATTGTTACTAAAATACTGAATTAAGTATAAAAAATCGAAATTAAATTATTAATTTTTCAATAATTTAATTATATTTTATAATTATTTCAATATGAAACAAATGCATGTAAAAATTTAGCTGTTTTGTGAAGTTTCATATACAAAAATATATCAACTGAAATAAGGAAATTGTATTTAACGATAACAAATTATTACTATCAACAGTTTCCGCACATTCTGTTTCATTTTAATATGTCATTCGTTAAAATTTTCCACAAACTTTTTTTTATCTAATTTATTAAATTATAAATTACCACAAAATTTGTATAAATATATTTATTTACACAGAATTTCATTAAGTGAAAATTTCTAAAAGAGACATAAAAATATTCAAATCAAATTAAACTAAAAATATAAATATTCTCGTTTTGTTTTGTTTTTTTCTTGGTAAATATTAAATTTTTGCACTAACCACAATTAAATAATTCATAAACAAAACATCGATGTAATAAAAAAACAACGACGCAAATGTAATATAAATACTTGTAAACCAAAACAAACAAATAAATATCAACCTACATCCAGGAAACGTAATTTGTTGTAATGGATGAATGCCAAAAAAAGCGTAACGTAAAGTGTGCATGATAAATTACTTTAAAAAAGTCAGAAACATCGTCAATCAAAATTTGATGTAAATATACACGAAAAGTCACGAGATTTACATTAATTACTGTTTAACTAGGAAATGAATGTAATTAAAGTTAATGCATTTGAACGTGAATTTCCATTATACACTTATGTTGCAATTTCGTTATCCTTCCTTTACTGAATCAAATGCGCAACACAAGGCTACGACCATTTCACTACGAAGGTGTTGATTCTAATCGCGTGTTGGGGAAATTAATACATCCAGTTTAAGACGTGATATTTTACAAAACAATCGTTGCTCTTTCATAGAAACATTTTAAAAACAATACATTTTTAAAGTTTTTTTTTGACTGATCAAAGCTGAATTCATAATAACAAGTTTTTCTCCAATTCCAAGTAATAGCCTCTACTTAATTTTTCATAAACTGCCAATCACTTAATTGAGGACATCCTAAATTCAAATATTATCTAATATAACCATTAAATATCAATTTGACAGCTGTCAAATTTGAACGTCAACCCTACATTCAAATATTATATAATTTAATCAAAAACTGTCAATTTGACATTTTTAAAGAGTTTTTGACTAACTTTTTTTTTGCAACAAGTTTATATTTTTTTTAAATATATCTCTATTTCAAATACTGGCCTCCACGTACATTGTTTAACTTTTCATAAGCTGCCAATCACTTGATTGAAGACATCCTAAATTCATATATTATCTAATTTAACCAATAAATCTCAATTTGACAGCTGTCAAATTTTAACGTCAGCCCTACAATCAAATATTATATAATTTAATAATAAACTATCAATTTGACATCTGTCTATTTTTAACGCCAATACTATTTATCTGTCAACTAAGTAAATAGAGTAAATAAAAACAACAAATTAACGTCAAAAAACTGAATAAAACATGTCAATAATTACTTGAACCACGACACTCTGCATTCAAATATATAATTCAACCTAAAACTGTCAATTTGACACATGTCATTTTAATACGTCAAATCTGTATTTAAAAACTTTCAATTAAATATCCTTCATCTTTAGTTACGAATAATTAATAAAAAAACTAATGTAAAATTTTAACAGAAATACTAAAGACGATGATTAAAAAATCGTGTTATGTAAGTGAGAGAAATGTACATTTGTAAAGCTTTGTATCAGAAACGTGTTTGAAATAAAGGCGTAAGAACAGATGTCTCGTAACCGAAAAGGTTTTCTTTCATGTTCGGTATGGGGAATTTCCAACCGCTACCTGTTCCAAAGTTACTGAACCCAATCAATTTCCAGGAAAGTTTCATACAAAATTTTCCATTCACAGCTTCCAGAAAATTATATTCACATTTGCGAATAATTCCACTAACTTGCAAAACTTAATTATTTATCTGACAAGTTATAACAAATTAAAGTTAAATTTTAATGCATTCAAACACTTAATTAATTACGTAATTAGATAATTAGCTTAAAATTTAGATTTAAAATGTATTCGAATTATTAAAGATGGGAAATTATGACAGAACAAAAAACTAGTTTCAACAAAAAAAGTTGAAGATAATGTTATCTAATTTTACTGTATTTTTACGGGATTATATTTGAAAATTCCCGTTAGAATTGATTGATATAAATTATAAAATTTTGATTATTTCAAAATAACACAACATAACAGTGAATGAACTCAAAATTATCAATACAAATACGTAGTACAAATTTATGCATAAAAATAAGTAAATTTAAAAAAGTGATTTATTATATTACTAAATATAAAATTAAAGAAAATTATTGACTAATTAGAAGATTAAAAAATTACTAAATAATAAATTATAGAAATTTACTAAATACTTTGCACTAACAACCCTAGGATATGAATCGACTTGGAAAAGTCTACTAAATATCATTACTAAACTAAGTTAACTAAGTCTATACCCATAACAATTTGAAAATCATGGAATTATAAGTTGAAACGAGTTGTAAAATTTGTCTAAATATTATTGCGAACGTCAGAAAAGTAAATAAATTACATAAAAAAAATGGAATTCTCAATGTTTATTTTGTCTGCTTATGAAACTTATCGCTGCAAAAACGTACTTATCATCAACATTTATCAGTCCACTCTGGACCATCCAATATTTACATTTAACTTTCGCAACGGCGATGTTGTTATTTTTTTTTTTTGATCGAAGTCACTCTGAATTACGCTTTTCTCTATATAGATTGGATGAGAGTTTGAAAAAAGAAATGAACAGCATGTCGGCAAGTTAACCTTGCCGCTAAATAATACACGCTGAGTATTTTGGTGGAAATAGCACGTGAATGAAGGATTTAGATTGTAAAGTTTTGATGTAGCGAACATTTTTGAGGTTGACAATTCGAACGTTATGCGTATGTAATAAAACGTGGATTGTGGTTGACTTACCGCCTGTGAGCACGAGTTTGTAGACCCGTTTTTCCTGGGGCTTGTCCATGGTGGTAGCTGCTTCCACTGATGATAACTTGACAATTGTCTTCCGATGTTGTTCAATTATTTTTTTTTTTTGGTTTTCTTTAAAATTTTCGAGTACTTTGTGTATTGTTTTTTTTTGTAGTTGTAAATGAATGAGAGAGAGAGAGAGAAAAACTAAATTTTGGTATTGATAATTATTGTTTTTTTTTGGAGAAAATTTTGATGGTTAGTGTGGTGCAACCCGGATCAGATCTGCAGCAGTTTAGGACGCATGTCAAATGTATCAGAGATATTTACTGGACAGATGATAGCTCATGATGGACATCTTCGCGACGGCGAGTTTGTATGGCTGTGGAACACGCGACGCAACGCGCGCGTGCTAACGTAGTTTTGGAAAAGGAAACTTATCGCTCTCGGGGTTATGGTGAATCGACCGGTCCTAGGAGCACTTAGGATCGGTGGTGGGGGAATTGTTACGCACGCTCATTGGTCGTGAATGAACTGTCACTTCTTGATCACCACCTACCGACCGTTTTTCGGGTTGCACCTTTTCGCTAGGACAAAAATATGTGCGTGTGCTTTTTTCTTCTTTCGCATAGCAAAAACGAGGCAACCTGTCAGAGGAAATCGATGTGTCGAATCGAGATGCGCTTCTACGTCGCGACGTCAGGTGGAGCTCGATCGGTTTTCATCGATAATCATCGGATTATCCTTTCCCGCCACGCTTTCGAATCCTTCTGATACTGGGTGACCCAACAAATTTGATTGTGATACTAGTTTGTTTTTAACAATATCAGTTCCTAAATTCTTGAAATTGTCAAAAACGACAATTATCAATAATAAATCAATTTTTTTTTATATAATATGTATAGTTAATTAATTATAAAATAAATATTTTATGAGATGCCAAGAATATTTAGATACGAAATTTGGATTTTTCATAAAATTTACCGAATCCGCAACGCTAGATGAATCAATAAATTAAACTATAAAATTTAGTCTTAAGATTGTCGAAAACTTGAATCAATATATTTTCATTGCAATCTTTTATATTCGTATAAATTCTTTTCAACATAAAATTGTCTTAAGTTTTATTATTTTATATAATATATATCATTAAATAATTGCAAAATAAATACAAAAAGCTACAAAATTTAGTATTAAAATTGACAAAATCTTAACTCACATAACGATTTTACAAAAAATATCAATATATTTTAATTTGAATCTTTTACATTCGTATAAATTTATTTTCATTTAAAATTGTCTTAATTTTCAACAATAATTTGTTTTCTTATAATATGTATAGTTTAATAATAACCAAAATAAATATTTTATGAGATTTCAAGAATATTTAAATATGAAATTTGTATTTTTCATAAAATTTACAGAATCCACAACGCTAGATGAATCAATAAATTGAACTATAAAATTTAGTTTTAAGATTGTCGAAAACTTGAATCAATATATTTTCATTGCAATCTTTTATATTCGTATAAATTCTTTTCAACATAAAATTGTCTTAAGTTTTATTATTTTATATAATATATATCGTTAAATAATTGCAAAATAAATACAAAAAAGCTACAACATTTATTATTAAGATTGACAAAATCTTAACTCACATAACGATTTTACGATAATTATCCAATACATTTTCATTTGAATCTTTTACATTCGAATAAATTTGTAAATTTAAAGTTGTCTTAATTTTCAATATTAATTTGTTTTCTTATAATATGTATAGTTTAATAATTGCAAAGTAAATATTTTATGAGATTTCAAGAATATTTAGATTTAGTTTTATTATTTTATATAATATTTATCGTTAAATAATTGCAAAATAAAAACAAAAAAACTACAAAATTTAGTATTAAGATTGACAAAATCTTAACTCACTTAACGATTTTACGATAATTATCCAATACATTTTCATTTAAATCTTTTATATTAGTATAAATACATTTTCATTTAAAATTGTCTTAATTTTCAATATTAATTAGTTTTCTTATAATATGTACAGTTTAATAATTCCAAAATAAATATTTTATAAGATTTCAAGAATATTTAGATATGAAATTTGAATTTTTCATATAATTTACTGAATCCACAATACTAAATGAACCAATAAATTAAACTACAAAATTAGTCTTAATATTATCAAAAGCTTGAATCATATAACGATTTTATATTCTTTTAAATTCGCAAAAATTCATTTTCATCTAAAATTTTCTTAAGTGTGCTGTATATTGTATGTACGATTAATATTCTTTTTAATAAAAGTTTTATGAAATTAAACTCTTTGGTACATTTTTCAATTTTTTTTAACATAAACTAATTAACACAGTCGTTATCATTGTTAAGAAAAACAATTTTGATGCAAACATAAATACTTTTACTATGACAAAAATTTTATTCAAAGTTGTAGAAAGTTTAATTTTGTTAAAAAGTTAGTAAGCATGATATAATACCAAAATATAATATTTCATAAAGTTTCAAGAATAATTCAATTCAGATTTGTAGTTACATTACTTTTCATTTCCATTCAAAGTTCACTTAATTTTTTATTAGTCTACAGTATTTCTCTACTTTTTTGCGAAACAATCCAACATTTTTGTTTGTAGTAGTTCTACGATACAATAGTTTATAACATTTTTTGACGTTTTGACACAAGGTGACAGCTGTCATTTCGTCAAGATGGCAACTGTCATTTTTGCTATGTATGACAGCTATGTATTATATAATTGATTGGAAAATAAATACTATATAAAGTCTTTTGTCCAAATTCTGACTAACAATACATTCGAATTTTCAGTTCAATAAAAAAATATACTTATTAATGTTTTAATCTTTGAAGTTTTCACAACTTTTACTTTTTATATAAAATAATTAATTGCAAATTTGAAGAAAAAAAAACAATATTCATACAAGTATATAATACTTTTAGTATAACAAAAAAATGGATAAAAACAATAAACTCAATTAATTGAATTTCTCATACTTTAAAATTAATTTATATATAATTTGTGTTATGGTTAATTATTTGAAAAATAAATATTTTCTAAGGTTTCAAGAATACTTACATTTGCAGTCTTATAAATAATTAACAGCAATACCTCGCATAATGCGTTTTCGATCGATCGAATTTTAACTCAGTGAAATAAAAGTCCTCGATTAGTCCGGATTCAAACATCGCGATAACTGATTACCCGCACTATGCGAAGTTTCGTTGTACTTATTAATTTTTAAACTTCCTTAAAAATATCACATCTTGTACTTTCTTGTATCAATATAATTTCAATATTTTAAACTACTTTATTTGTAACAATTAAAAATTAATTTAAGTTTCTTGGTCAGATGTTAACTATTCAATTAGTATTATTATTTTTATTTTTGTAGTTTATAATTAATAATAAAAAGAATGTATTGAAGTTAATTTTTGGCCAATAAATTGTAATCATAATTATTTGTTCACCTCTATAATTTTTTGATTTAAGATTAAAATAAATTAATTATATACTAAATATTTAAGTATTGTACTTAATGATTAATTAAACAAACAAAAAAAAATTAAAGAAAATTTTTCTTTTTTATATTTTTAATTTTCTTGTGTTATTTGTTGAATTTTATATTTAATGCAAAATCAATTCGTTTGTTTATTTGTTAACTTAATTAATATTAAAATGATATAAAAAAAACTATTTTATTATAATTATATCATAATATAATCGCAATAAAGCTTCAACCATTTTCTGAAGAAACAAACAATCTCTGATTCGCCGAAATGCCAAATATCTGAAGACCAATTAAATTCATCTTCAAGCGCGATTCGATTTCAGCGATGCGAGACTCCTCCTATTGTAATCTTTTTGCGTGCTTTTGTGTTATTTTTTTTGTGTTGTTGTTGTTTACAGTTCGCTTTTGAAGTATTTGCATTTATTTTTTTATGGAGCAGCCAACTTTGTATTCTGCAAAGGGACGCAGAACAAAGTTCATCGCAAAATAATAAATGCAAATCAACAATAAATTTGTTGACTAAATGTAGGTTATGTGTCGCAATTAAACTTACCTTTTAAAATTGATTATGCTTACTAAACTTAATAGGGTTTAACGATGAGTTCGAATAAAATTAGTCGATTCAATTGAAACTCTAAATATAAACAGACTTTGTAGTAATTAGTAGTAATTGGAATTATTGATGAACATTTTAATTAAGGATTTTTGTAGTAGTTTTCATAAAAAGTTAACGATTCAATTAAATTTATTTGGATGTTCAAAAATGTTGTATTTTTTATTTAGCAAATAAATAGATTAATAATTGCATTTGAAATGTATTGACATCTACAAACTGTCAAAATTGTTTCAAATTTGAAATTGCAAGTCTATTTTTTTTGAAGACATAATTACTAAATCTAAGAATATTTTTTATAGAAATAAACTTTAATTTAAAATTGAATTTAATGTTTAATAACATAAACATCAAAATTAAATTAATCTTGATCATATTGACAGCTTGTCAAAATCTTGTTGAATTGTTAATGTCAAAATGATTATCAAATTGTTCAATGTCATACAAGTTGTTGAATGTCAAATATATTTGGTCTTTATCGTTCTTCTGTAATCAATTGCTGAAATTGTTCGCTTTATCTAATTTGAATATACTATTAGTTTATTAAACATAAACTGTTTAATGTCAAACAAATTGTTCAATGTTAAACAAATTTGTTTTTTTACAGTTTTTCTGTTTCAATTATCAAATTTGAAAATAAATTGTTTTCGCTTGATCAAGTAAATTGTTGAATGTCAAATAAACTATCTAATGTCAAACAAACTGTTTAATGTCTAGCAAATTGTTCAATGTCAAACAAATTTGAACCGTTCATCTGTTTCAATTGTCAAAGTTGAAAATAAATTGTGTCGGATTTATCTAATTTGAATATGTTGTTCAATTGTCAATGTTAAAATTATTATCAATTGTTCAATGTTTGTATGACAATGTCGAACAAATTTGGTTTTTACCGATCTTCTGTTTCAATTGTCAAAGTTGAAAATAAATTATGTTTGTTTTATCTAATTTGAATATGTTGTTAAATTGTCAATGTCAAATTTTTTATCAATTGTTCAATGTCAAACAAATTGTTGAATGTCAAATAAACTGTTTAATTTCACACAAATTGTTGAATGTGAAATAAATTATTCAATGTCAAACTGTTTAATGTCAAACACATTGTTGAATGTCAAACAAACTG
>NW_017099555.1:0-6014 GCF_001412225.1 Nicrophorus vespilloides
ATCTGTTTGTATTTGCATTGACACGAAATGACAACTGTAAATTCGTGACCCATTAAAAAAATATTTTTTTTTATGTCGTATAATTTTATTCACAATCTGTTCATGTGAACATTGAGTAAATTTAAGATCGCGGTTGACATTAATTGGATAATCTTTCCCAGTGGATAGTTACCATTATGATGAATTTGAACATTAATAATTACTTAAATATATATAATAAATCTAGTGGTTTGCAACGCTTCAGCCAGTTTGTGGTTTCACTGTTGTCGAGTAGGCAAATAGCCAGAACATTAGTATGTGCTCCAGTCTATCTTGGTTTCTACTACTAAATGTTGGTATTGTATCCTCGACCATATCTATATGAAGATCTTCGTGTATTTGTTTATTCCTGACGAACCATGGAGCCCTAATAATATTTCTTAGGCATTTTGATTGGAACCTTTGTATAATTTGTATGTTCGATTTACTGGCAGCACCCCACAATTGGCTACCATACGTCCATACTGGTTTCAGTATGGACGTATGTATATAAGTAATTGATTTTCCACTAGAAGCCAGTAGAGTTTTCTAAACTTTATTTCTAATTGCTCCTTCTTAGCCTTTTCAGGTGAGTCTTCTGTCTAGATGTATGCCTAGATATTTTACTTTTGTTGTTTTGGACAGATCTTGTCCACTAAGTCTTACAGTTGGGCAGGTATCTTTCTTTAGCGTGAATGTGATATGCACGGATTTCATTTTGTTAACTGTTATTCTCCATTTTTTAAGCCATTCTTGTAGCTTGTCTAAATTGTCCTGTAGATATTCGGATGCTACTGCTGGATTCTCATCTGTTGCCAAGATTGCTGTGTCATCAGCGAATGTTGCAATCGTAGTATTGTTAGTTTTAGGAATATCTGTCGTGTATAGAAGGTAAAGCTGTGGTCCTAAAACACTTCCCTGCGGCACCCCTGATTCTATTGGATGTAAGTCGGTGTATTCGTCTTCTATTTTTACCTGAAACATTCTATTATCGAGGTATGCTTTTATTATAAAAAAAACAACATGAATCAATTTTGGGTTGAAATCCATAGGTTGAGTAACGCTTATCGAACAAAACCTAGATTTTCCTTTCTTTTTAAAGGCTAAGTTTGGTTTAAATTGGATTAGATTATGTTACAATTGTACGCTCTTTCATTTCTTACATGTGCTACAATAGATTAAAGTGCAGTTTATTTTTATTCTAAACAAAATTCCCCGATTAGTCCGGTTTCAAATAGTCCAAGACGTAGGCGGAACGGTTTATGCAAGGTATTGCTGTATGTTACAACAACAAAAAATTACACCAAAAAACTATTAAAATTAAATAAAACAGCCTCTATTACTCAATTACATTAACTTCACGTTATTTTAAAATTTATGCTTTCATAATTACATTACGATATAATATAAGCTATGAAATCGATACATTTCCACAGTACAGAAAATGCATCACATGAGTAACTTCACTTCCATTACGCGCTTCTTAATCAAATTGATGCACATATTCGGTTTGTGTCCTTATTACATATCAGATGGTTCATACACAGCTAGAAAAGGAAACATCTTCAAATACAGATTGAGTTTACTGATTTTCACCATCTGCAGTTTTATTATTACGTTCATCGAAGGATTCGTTTTTAACACCTTGTTTGATTTCGTAACATTTCTTTGGAAATTCTGTCTGTGTTGCAAGATTATTTACATCCTGTTTTACAACAGAGACGTGCACAATCTTATAGAAGTGGTGGAGAGATGGAGAGGCTAATAGAACCAATTCGATTACAGGAAAATGCGCAAGATCGTTTACTTTTTCTTAGCAAAAATTTCTATTTACGTTTTAATATTTGTGATCACTCTAGTTTTGACCTACCACGAGCTTTTCCATCTGCTGCGAGCAATTATAATTTTAATCACTTCTACAGTACTGATGCTGATAAATACACTCTATGTCATAATTAAATACGAGTTGAAACAATCATATGAATACATACAAAATTGTTTGACAAAACCTAACGTGGATATAATTGCAAGTAAAATTTTCATTAACGAACTGGATGAAATCTACAAGAATTGTAACGAGTTTTTTCAAAAGTTCGTGTTAACAGAATTGTTTGTGGTTTTTCTAAATATTATAGTAAGAGTATACACTATACTATACACGTATAAAGAAATAGATCAAACAGGGCTGTTCGTTTATGTATTTTGGATGTCCATATATCTAGATGGGTTAATTTCGACGATGTACGGCAATGATTTAACTACACAGGTAAAGTTTATGTATTAGAAAATTCAATTAATAATATAATAAGTTACAGGCAAATAAAACAGCATTGTTTTATGAAAATGCATTAAAAACTTGTCATCACAGTATACATAAAGTAAGTGATAGATATTTTTTTTTAAATTTGATTGATAAATCGATGTTTTTTTTTTCAGAGAGGTTCATTTTACATGCGAGCAAGATTTTATAGGAAAGAATTTAGCATTTGCGAACTTTTCACAATTAATTGGAATTTCGTATTAAAAGTAATACATTTTTTTATTTATATCTATGATTATGTATAATTGTTTTTATTTTAGATGGTCGGAAGTGTTTTTGTACACATAATAATACTTTTTCAATTTAATCAAGTTTCTATAAATGCAATTGATACTACAAATAAGAATGTGTCATTTCAGAATACGTTGAATAATTACTCAGTTACATGATTCTGAATATGACATAATTAATAAACAACAATAAGAGTTCCATAACAATTTATTTAATTTTATACCTTTATCTAATTATTGACAAATAACTTACAAAAATTAAGAAAATAAAATTATTAACTCAAGAATTTTTATCCAAAGAAAAACAATACAAAGTAAATTGCCCATAATAGCGTTTCTTAATCTATCAAGTGCAGTTGTTTGTATTTGTTCTCATTTGCTAAGAGTATTTTAACTTTGACACAACATGACAGCTGTCATTTCGTAACTCATTAACGAATTAACATGAATCAATTTTGGGTTGAAACCCATAGGATGAGAAATACTTAAAACCTAAATTTTCCATTCTATATAAAGTTTAAGTTAGGTACAAATTGGATTAGGTTATGTTATTTTCCGCTCTTTCATTTTCTTCATTTATATGTAATAAATTTTATTTCTATTCTAAATCAAATTCCTCGATTACTCCGTTTTCAAACACTCCACGATATAGGTGGAACGGATTACATAGATTATGCAAGGTATTGCTGTATGTTACAGCAACAATTCTAACACCCATACACCATTAAAATGATAGAAAACAACATCTATTATTGTATTACGTTTACTTCATAATTACATTACGATATAATATAAGCCATGGAATCGATACATTTCCCCAGTACAGAAAATGCTTCACATGAGTAACTTCACTACCATTACGCGCTTCTTAATCAAATTGATGCGCATATTCGGTCTGTGTCCTTATTACATATGTAATGATTCATACAAAGCAAACAAAGGAACCATCTTCAAATACAGATTGATTATACTGATTTTCACAATCTGCAGCTTTATTATTCTGATCATCGACGGATTTGTTCTCAACACCTTGGCCGGTTTCCTAACATTACTTTGGAAATTCTCCCTGTGCTGCATGATTATTTACATTCCGTTATGCAACAGAGAGGTGCACAATCTGATAGATGTGGTGGAGAGATTGGAGAGGCTCAATAAAAACCAATTCGATTACAGAAACATGTTCAAGATAGTTTACTTTTTCTTAGCAAAAATTTGTATTTACGTTTTAATATTTGTAATCACTATTGTTTTGACCAACGAGAAGCCTTTATTTCTGCTACAAGCAACTATAGTTTTCATCAGTTCTACAGGACTGATCCTTACAAATACACTGTATGTCACAATTAAATACGAGTTGAAGCAATCATATGAATACATACAAAATTGTTTGACAAAACCTAACGTGGATATAATTGCAAGTAAAGCTTTCATTGAGGAACTGGACGAAATCTATAGGATTTGTAACAAATTCTTTCAAATTTACGTATTAACAGAATTATTAGTGGTTTTTCTTAACATTATATTAAAAGTGTACACTATACTTTACACATACAAACAACTAGATCAAACAGGGATGTTTTCTTATTTATTTTGGATTTCCATATTTCTAAATGGGTTAATTTCCACGATGTACGGTATTGGTTTAACTGCACAGGTAAAGTTTCTGTATTAGAAAATTTAATTAAAAATATAACTAGTTTCAGGCGGATAAAACAGCGTTGTTTTATGAAAATGCGTTAAAAACTTGTCATCATAGTTTAAATAAAGTAAGTCTTAGAAATGTAATTTATTTTTTAATGATAAATCGATGTTCTTTTTTTCAGAGAGGTTTATTTTACATGCGAGCGCGGTTCTATAAGAAAGAGTTTAGCATTTGTGAACTTTTCACAATTAACTGGAATTTCGTATTAAAAGTAATGTATTTTTACTTATATGTATGATTATGTATAGTTGTTTTTGTTTTAGATGGTGGGAAGTGTTTTTGTACACATAATAATTCTTTTTCAATTTAAGCAAGTTTCTATAAACGAAATTAATACTAGTTATGGGTCATTTCAGAATAATTTGATTAATTACTCAGTTACATGACTGTAAACATGACATTATTAATAAACAACAATAAGAGTTTCATCTACTATTTATTTAATTGTATGCCTTTACCTAATTAATGACAAATAACTTACTAAAAATAATTAACGCAAGAATTTTCATCCAAAGAAAAACAATACAAAGTAAATTGCAGTTGTTTGTATTTGTTCTGATTTGCTAAGAGTTTTTCAACACATCATGACAGCTGTCATTTCGTGTCTCATTAACGAATTAACATTAATCAATTTTGAATTGAATCCCATAGGTTGAGAACTGCTTATTCAACAAAACCTAAATTTTCTATTTAAAGAATAAGTTAGATTTAAATCGGATTAAGTTACGTTACAATCGTCCGCTTTCATTTTCTTCATTTCCTACATATGCAACATAGATTGAAGTGTGGTTTATTCCTAATCAAAATCCTCGATTAGTCCGGTTTCAAACACTCCAAGACATAGGCAGAACGGATTACATGCAAGGTATTGCTGTATGTTAGAACAAAAATTCTTACACCTAAAAACCATTAAAATTAAAGAAAACAACATCTATTACTGTATTACATTTACTTCACGATAATTTCTAATTATTCATACACAGCAAACAAAGGAACCATTTTTAAATACAGATTGAGTATACTATTTCGCCTGAAACTTATTATATTTTTAATTGAATTTTCTAATACAGAAACTTTACCTGTGTAGTTAAACTCTTGCCGTACATCGTGGAAATTAACCCATCTAGATATATGGAAATCCAAAATAAATTAGAAAACACCCTTGTTTGATCTAGTTGGTAACACGTGTAAAGTATAGTGTAAACTTTTAATATAATGTTAATTAAAAACCACTAATAATTCTGTTAACACGTAAATTTGAAAGAATCCGTTACAAATCCTGTAGATTTTGTCCAGATCCTTAATGATATTATAAAAAATGCTTGCCATTATATCCACATTACAATTTATAAAACAATTTTGTACTCGTATTTAATTATAATATATAACGTTTTTATAAGGATTAGACCTGTAGAACTGATTAAAATTATAGTTGCTTGTAGCAGAAATAAACGCTTATGGTAGGTCAAAACAATATTGAACACAAATATTAAGACGTAAATGCATTTTTTTGCTAAGAAAAAGTAAACGATCTTGCGATTTTCCTGTAATCGAATTGGTTCCTTTGAGCCTCTCCATCTCTCCACCACTTCTATCAAGATTGTGCACGTCTCTGTTGCATAACGGGATGTAAATAATCATGCAACACAGGGAGAATTTCCAAAGAAATGTTAGGAAACCGGCCAAGGTGTTGAGAACGAATCCGTCGATGAACAGACTAATAAAGCTACAGATGGTGAAAATC
>NW_017099556.1:0-359 GCF_001412225.1 Nicrophorus vespilloides
TCGGGTCTATACAAGAAGTCGGGACCGACGACCCCTCGCACTGTCTCTCGGGCTGCGGAATCAGCCAAGTCACTGTCAGCAATGCCCATGTGCGAGCAATGCCCACACGAATCGAACAATACTACCTCGACACTTAAGACGATACACTGTGTACACATTGTACAAGCGGGTCACCTGATTGGACATTTGACAATCCCCGAAGTACGTTCAGAGAATCAGAACACACAATAAACGATGTATTGGGAGATCCAACACAAAACTCCACCGCTATCCTGATTGCGTCCAGTTCCGCAGAAAAGACACTAATACCGGACGCTAACGCCCAGGAGTAGGACTATTAGGGAACCTTATTCCCTGAC
>NW_017099556.1:429-2084 GCF_001412225.1 Nicrophorus vespilloides
GGTACGATAAGCTCCCATCGCAAACCTTATTCCCTGAGTGTGCACGGTGTCCAGCAATTTCAAGGCAGACCTACGCTCAGAGGTTTAAACGACACATCCATAGTCTATCCTGGATAGAACCAGGCACCGGTATAGCGACAGAAGCACGTCAGAGTTTGTACCCCACTGTATATGTGCCATGCATTTCAGTACATTGAGCGACTGCTAACATCTTGTTACTATCTGGGAAATATGTAATCGGAAGTCAATGGTCTTGTCAAGTGTCATACCGAGGAATTTTATGTGCTCTACTCATTTTATAGGCGATCCCCTGAGAAACAGTATGGGGTCCCTATGAGGCATTCTGAGACGGCAAAAGTGCATACAAGACGCCTTTGCCTCAGAGACTTGAAAACCTCTCTCTTCAGCCTCCTCCTCGACGATGGTAATCGCTTTTTGCAACCTTTTTGTTATAGAAGGGATGGTATCTCCTGCTGTGTAGATTGCGAGATCGTCGACATACAGGCAGCATTTAATCGATGGACCCAGTAATCTCGCTAGATCATCGACGGCTATTGCGAATAACGCAACGCTCAACGTCGAACCCTACAGAATACCATTTTGCAGTGTATGCAGCTCAGAGAAAGACGATCCAACGCTAACCCTGAAGAATCTCCGAGACAGAAATGATTCTATGAACGTGGTAAAATTGCCTCTGAAACCCCACTCGTGCAACTTTCTTATGATTAGATATCTCCATGTCATATCAAAAGCCTTTTCTATGTCGACGAAAACAGCGACCATATGCTTCCTTCACAGGAAAGCGTCCTGAGCTGCACTCTCGAGACGAACCAAGTAGTCGACCGTCGAGTGACCTTAGTGCCTGGTGCTCCGCAATGAATCCACGGGTCTCCATGAGCCATATAAGTCGATCGCTAACCATCTTCTCCAATATTTTGCTAAGGCGCTTGTTAAGGAGATTGGACTTTAACACAGGTACAACTATAGCCTCTCTCCACGTCTCAGGGTAAATTCCTTTCATCCAAATGAGGTTGTATATTTCCAGGAGTCTTGCCATTACACGCGGAGGCAGTCTCCCAATCAGAGCAGCTGGCACATCGTCCATACCCAGTGCGTTACTCCTGGATGACCCAACAGCAGCAGACGACTCCACCGCAGAGAAAGGCCAATTGTATTGTTGGTTCTCAACGTCCGCGAAGTCGAAGGAAACTTCAAGCATTGGTTTTCTGGACAGGAAATCCAGATCGTATTTGGAATCCACCGGATCAGAGTACATGTGACCGTCGTGAGTAATTATAGGAGTCGCAGCTAATCGTGACTTTCCCGAGATAGCTCCTACCTTCCGCCATACCTCAGACAGCGAAGTCTCGGAGGTCATGGTGGACACATAATTCTCCCACGATTTTTTTTACAAAGCAGGATTGCTCTACTTGCGGATGCTCTTAGTATTCTGAAACGAGCGAGGTTTTCATGTGTAGGATGCTTCTTGAATTTGTTCAGTGCTTTCTTCTTCAAACTGATTGCCTCTCTAACGTGTTCATTCCACCAAGGCACCGACCTTCTAAGCCAGCGGTCGGGGAACCGGGCTAAATTACCCAAAATGGGGTAAAAATATTAACTACAACCTAACTTTGTGTATAAAAGGGTCAAGTTTA
>NW_017099557.1:0-271 GCF_001412225.1 Nicrophorus vespilloides
TTTAGCCGTTTGGCTGTAATTGGTGTTCAAAGTTGAAAAAATGCTCGAAAAAGCAGTGTTTTCACATTTCATTGATTTTCTCGAAAACTATAATACTTAGAATGAATCAAAAATATGCATATGAAAGCTGAATATTTGGGGAATCTAACAAGTATCGATATATTACTGTGGTTTTAACCGTTTGGCTGTAATTGGTGTTCAAATTTGAAAAAATGCTGGAAAAAGCAGTGTTTTCATATTTCATTGATTTACTCGAAAACTATAATACATA
>NW_017099557.1:296-3521 GCF_001412225.1 Nicrophorus vespilloides
TATTACTGTGGATTTATCCGTTTGGCTGTAATTCGCGTTCAAATTTGAAAAAATGCTTGAAAAAGCAGTATTCGGTTGCAATTCAATTGTTAATAATATCTGAGTTTCAATATCGCCTACAATGTTGTTGTTGTGTATAATTTAATAATTTGCGATTTTGCAAAAGAAGAAATCGAAATTCCAAGAAAATTACGTATTGTGTATGTTTGATGTTGTCTGTTTGCTGCGATAATTGAATTGGTCGAGTGGCTTGTGCAAATCATCGAGGATAAATGGCATAATGAGAGAACGAGTGTGAATGGTGATGATGATATAGAGTGAGTGTTAGTTAGTGTTAGTGTGTGTGTTACGCCACTGCGGGGATTATAACAAGACGTTAAGGATCCTCCCCTGTCATTAGATCAGACGGAGAAAGAGACGGAGGAATATGAAAGAACGCGGTGTGAATGAGAATGGAGACGGAGAGAAGGTGGAAAAGGTGTCCGCAATTAGTCGATGAAGGGTTACTACACTGGTCCCACTTACCACGATCCCATGATGACACGATTATTACTGTAATCATCGACCATTAGTCATGACCGCTTGTTTAGAGCGCCGGATGGGTGGTCCCTCGCTCTCCCTCCCCCCTTATTGCCATATTAAAACGCATTTCATACCATAAATCGGAGCAAACCCTACCATCACAATCATCAACAACATAACCATCATCATCATCATCATAACACCTTGACGCGGTGTGCGACGACCACAGAAGAAGATGATGAAGAGGAGGAGGAGGAGAGAAAATCACACCAATAAAACATACCTTGTAAACAGTGAGAGAACTCTCATTTCATTTAATTCAACGAAACTTCTGGAAAAGCGCGATTTGATATTGAAAAACCCTTTCGGATTATTGATCATCGTTTGGCTTCATAATGCAACGATCCAAGTGGTCTTACATCACGCCGCGCTCCGCTCGCTCCATCTATTAGACGGCCAATTATATAATTAATAATAAATTATGTATCGATCGATCGATTGAAAGCATCTCGAACACGTTCATACGTGAATGCATGCATGCATGCATTCATTCGACCAACTACCAATTTGGCATCACCTACGGGATAATTAACCTCGACCTTAAAAACAGAATAAACGTTATGGATGAGCATTCAAAAACGGAGACCCATCAACAAACTAGAAAAAAAAATCTTCAAACTTGAAAATGTATGAAAATCAATCATTATTTCTCCCTTAAATAATTAATAATCGCCTTCATTCACGATTCCATTCATCATCCGAACACCTTTCAAAAACAAATGAACACACACTATTTATTTCGTCCAATTAAATCCACCTTCACTCACAGCCACCCTTTATTTAAAAACCTTAATAAACCAGAAGAATTGAAACCTAATCAAAATTTCTCAACAATTCCAGTTAGAATCGAATTAATTCAATAAAATTATTGGATTTTATAGAAATGTAAACATTTGTATCAATTTTTACTGTTTTTTATACAATTTTATATACATTTTACAAAGTTTTCGAAAAATGTATATAAATTAAGAAGAAAAACTTTAATTCATCTAATTTTGCTTTAAAATAATGAAAAAAGAATCAAAATAGATGAAATATGAAAAATTCTTGTGTTTTTTTCTTTAAATTCATTCAAAAACTGTAGAAAAATCATTAAATTCACCAAAATTATTGGATTTTACAGAAATGTGAACATTTGTATCAATTTTTATAAACTATTACTGTTTTTTATACAGTTTTAAACAATTTTATTACATTTTCCAAAGTTTTCGAAAAATGTATATAAAATAACAAGAAAAACTTTAAAGAATGAAATTATGCTTTAAAATCATCAAAAATGAATCAAAATAGACGAAATATGAAAACTTCTTCTGTTTTTTTTCTTTAAATTCATTCAAAAACTGTAGAAAAATTATTAAATTCACCAAAATTATTAGATTTTACAGAAATGTGAACATTTATATCATTTTTATAAACTATTACTGTTTTTATGCAATTTTAAACAATTTTATTAAATTTTCCAAAGTTTTCGAAAAATATATATAAATTAACAAAATTATTGGATTTTACAGAAATGTGAACATTTGTATCAATTTTTATAAACTATTACTGTTTTTTATACAGTTTTAAACAATTTTATTACATTTTACAAAGGTTTCTAAAATTTTAAATAATTTCACAAAAAAAAAACTTTAAAGAATGAAATTATGCTTTAAAATTATGAAAAATGAATCAAAATAGACAAAATATGAAAAATCATTCTGTTTTTTCTTTAAATTCATTTAAAAACTGTAGAAAAATCATTAAATTCACCAAAATTATTGGATTTTACAGAAATGTGAACATTTATATCAATTTTTATAAACTATTACTGTTTTTTATGCAATTTTAAACAATTTTATTAAATTTTACAAAGTATTTCGATAAATTTATATAATTTAAGAAAAGCTAAACTTTAATATATCAAATTTTGCTTTAAAATCATGAAAACTGAATCAAAATAGACGAAATATAAAAAAACATTCTGTTTTTTCTTTAAATTCATTTAAAAACTTTAGAAAAATTATTAAATTCAACAACATTATTAGATATTACATCAAGTTTATTAAATTTTCCAAAGCTTTCGACAAATTTTAATCAAATTTTGCATTAAGATAATGAAAAAGTAATGAAATTAGACAAAATATGAAAAATCCTTCTGTTTTTCTATAAATCAATTGAAAAACATAAAAAAATATCAGAAATTATTACTTTTTTATACAGTTTTAAACGCATTTTCCAAAAGATTTTGAAAAATTTATATAATTTAAAATATTTGTTTTTAATTGTGTTTCATATTTATTTTTGTTTCTTGTTAGTTTCTTCTTTGTTTCACATTGATTCACTTTTGTTTCAATGTTGTTTTCAGTTTTGTTTCCTTTTTGTTTTTAATTGTGTTTCATTTTTGTTTCTTATTAGTTTCTTTTTTGTTTCACATTGATTCACTTTTGTTTCAATTTTGTTCCTCTTTTGTTTCGCTTTTGTTTTCAGTTTCCATAGACAATCATCTTTTTTTTCTGCTGCTGAAGCCACTTTAATGAATCAAATTTTGCATTAAAATCATGATAAATGT
Source organism: Nicrophorus vespilloides (assembly GCF_001412225.1). Taxonomy (NCBI): domain Eukaryota; kingdom Metazoa; phylum Arthropoda; class Insecta; order Coleoptera; family Silphidae; genus Nicrophorus; species Nicrophorus vespilloides. Next base: position 3,430 of record NW_017099557.1, read on the forward strand.
ACGAAAATCAATCATTATTTCACCATTAAACAATGATCACCTTCCACAATTCATCCATCATCCAAACACCTTTGAAAACAAACGAAAAAACA
>NW_017099558.1:0-3366 GCF_001412225.1 Nicrophorus vespilloides
AATACATCGATACTTGCTAGATTCCCCAAACATTCAGCTTTCATGTGCATCTTTCGGATTCATTCTATCTATTACAGTTTTCGAGTAAATCAATGAAATGTGAAAACACTGCTTTTTCGCGTATTACAGCAATATGGATAAGAGCACAGGAATGTATCTATGTATCTATATCGCCTCCTCTTAGAGTAGTTCACGCCTCCTCAGGGAGGCGCGCCTCACAGTTTGGAAAAGGCTGTACTAATGTATCTATACAAAATATATCTCTTAGACACTATATACATACTAACTAAAGTATACATAATCTTTGTTAACGTTGGTACACCTGACAGACGTGCATGTTTTATATCAGACACAGTGTGGGTGCACTACGTGCTCGTTTACTAAGAGTAAATGCAGCGAACTTACCATAACTAGGTAGGCAGTACTCGATTTCCAGGAGAGCATTCCCGTCGACGTTATCTAACAGCGTGGAGACCTCCTCCGGCCTCATTCTGCTGGTATTTATCCCGTTCACGCTGTGGATGCGATCGCCAGGTGCCAGCTGGTCGCTTCCCAAAGCCACGGAACCGGATCGCAGCGACTGAATACTCGGACATGGCTCCAACTCGGAATTACCTAAAAACAAGAAAAAAATATACAAAATACAACAAATCATAATTTATCATCTACTCTATTCAGTTAGTAAATCAATGAATTGAAGTTAAAATTTGAACTGAAGTTCAATTACGTTTCTTGTTGCGTTTTTGTTTCGGTGAGCCGATTGGCGTCCTGCAGAGGCCGAAGCCGTCCTCGAAAGCGTCGCAATGGATGTCCGAGGACAGACTCCTCGTGCGCGGCCTCAGCTTCGAGAAAGAGGAAAACATTCCAGCATTGTCTTTGTCTCGTCAATCCTTCAATAACAACAATCGAGAAAAGATGCAAATTCGATCAAAGAATCCACTTGTCAAAGAAACAATAGTAATCACGCGCGTAATTTTATGATGAAGAACAGAGGGCGTTCACGAATTCCCATGAACCTGTTGACCCTTTTATTCCCTTTCCTTCGGATCATGAAGAACGAATCATCAACATTTCTCTATTTGTCGCACCAGCACAAATTCTTCTCGTTGCCAGCAAAAAAAAAATAAAACGGAGATTGTCTAAATTAAGACACCGAACAACACGCGCACGTTGTAACTATAACAACAACAAACAACATATCACAGATTGGTCCTTCCTCTTGTTCGACGACTGCTCGGATCTTTATTGCATCTTCACTTCTCCTTGGTTACGTTTTTCTTCTTTTTCTTTCCAACCTTGTTGTTTGTTGTTGTTATTGATGTTGTCGGTTGTTTTTTTTTTATTGTTTCAATGCGTGTAGTAGACGTGGAACTGAGAGTATTTAAAAGCACGAGCACTACGGGGAAGGAAGGCACACTCTGTCGGACTACTCACTCTCGGCCGCAGTCATAGCAAAACCACAAGTATTTATTTTTAACTCACTTTTCTTAGACGCCTAACGTCGCGACGTCGATACACACACACACACACACTTAAACGCACGGCCACGTGAATAATAAAGTACGCGGACTGAAGTCTTGGCACACCGGATACTTTTATTTCCAACTTTACTCAAAATAAAGTTTCAACGATAATAATTATTACACTTAAAATTCTCATTCATTAGAATTGAAATTTGTTAAATTTTCAATTTGCATTCTTTTCATTTTATTTAAACATCTATTTGTATGCAACTTTCAAACCGAATATCATGGCAAACTTTAAAACTTTTGTCTGAAATCGAAGTTTCCGTAAATAAATTTTGTTTCCCGAAAACGCGAGCGCGCACCCCTCAAACTTCTCGGAAAAGTACTCTTTTTTTTTTTTCTCCATCCTCATCTCTTCTTTCCGTCTACATCCACCGCACGTAAAATTGGATACGAATGGGATTACGAACTCGTGTCGTATTGAATTTCCTGTTAAAAGGGCTCTCCTCCACATGTGATTCATGTATTCGTCTAACTTTAGACAACGTCGTTGAAAATCGTGTACATTATATAAAATTACTTCGCATTCAACTATAAATCAAATTATTTTGTTTCTGTTGTCCATGGAAACAAGTGTTTCCTCCGCTTTTCTAAAAGCGTTTCCTTTTGACGTTTATTTTGTAAACTTCGCCGACGTTTGAGAAACGAAATCTGTACGAATTCTAAATTAATGAAGACATTTTCGACATATTTTCATATCTGTCTAACATTTTTTCAGTAATTAATATACTTAAATTATATCTAATTAACACAACTCAACGTTTTAAACGATCCATAAAACAGAGACTTTATCATTTTATCGCATATCTAGAAAACATCAGTTGGCATTGTTTCGTATAGAGTAAATGGGTTTATAGGTTGCCGTCGTCGAATATGCGGTCACTAAATATAGGTTGGTAACATCTGGTTACTTTATTATAATATCAATATTTCAGTTGAAAGTCTGCTTATTATAATCCAATTACCAACATTGGAATATAAATTTATTTATCAAACATAAATTATGTAAACTATAAAATACCAATAAGAATTGTTACTAATAAATTTTCAATTGGATTTTGTGATGTGAAACGGTGCCTCGACTCGAAATTACAGTGGTTTTCTGTTTAGTCTTAAGTGGAGAAGCCTTTTAATAGATTTGGAGAGAGGTGTGAACTCTGGGGCATTAGAAGAGATGCAGACGACGAGGATTTTAATTGGATATTGGAGGCGGCACGAGGATGAGACAACAGTAGTAGTTCCATCAAATACAATCATCGTTGCACAGCCTAGACCTTAAGTGGCTAAAGGATTGATGATGATGATGATGACCATTATTTTGGTTCGGTTATTAATATGCTATTCCACACGGTCATCGTAGTTTGTTGCGTTTGAGGTCATCAACTCTCCTCCCTTTTATTTATATTCACATTCACACACACATGCACATATACTTGCATACGTAAGACAGATGTTGGAAGAGTGGGAGGAGAAAAGGAGAAGAAGAAGAAGGGTTTCACAAAAAGCAACTTCCGAATAGTGTCTTTCGTACACCGGATACTACTCCTCTCTCCTTTCCATCTATATATAAATAGAAAAGCGTCGCGACGCCCGCAGCCGCCGCCCAATAATAATCCCTAATTATTAAACACGACTTCATATAACTAAGAAAAATGAAAAATAAAACAAAAGTACCCCAATATAAATCGTTTCCTGTAATCAGAGCAAATATAAATACTATCAAATAACCGTGTAAAGTTCCAATTTGTCAAAACATCGTGTCCTGTCAAATTACTTTTATGAAAGCTGAATGTTTGGGGAATGCAACAATTATTGATATATTACTGTTGTTTCATAATTT
>NW_017099558.1:3420-7260 GCF_001412225.1 Nicrophorus vespilloides
TGCATATGAAAGCTGAATGTTTGGGAAATCTAGCAAGTATAGATACATTCCTGTGCTCTTATCCATATTGGTGTTATGGGCGTTCCTTTTATGGAAGGGGAGGCGCCAAATGATTACATACTTTTGAGGGAGGCGTAGTAACATCAAGTTTGGAAACCACTATTCTAGATCAACATTCATATAAAAATTCTTCTGGTAACATGTTTTTTTCTGAAACTACAGTACATTTTCGAAGACGTTATTTTTCTATGTATCATTTGTGAAATACCAAAATTTGTTAATTAATTATGAAGAGGCTATAGCAGCTATAATCCAATATTTATGCTCATTTGAATCTACGTATATTCAAGATCAACATTCATGTCTAAGATTTTTGTGGGAACTAATATTTACGAAAATACAGGCCTTTTTCGAAGACGTTATTTTGGTAGATATAATTTGAGAAATACCAAAGTTTGTTAATTAATTTTGAAGACGCTATAGCAGCTACAATTAAATATTTATGCTCATTTGAATCTAGGAATATTCAAGATCAACATTCATTTCTAACATTCTTCTGGGAGCTTATGTATACGTAAATACAGCCCATAATCCAAGACTTGTTAATCAAAGTTTATATGTATGTTTGGTTGCAGACAGTTTCCTGAATATTCCGGAAGATGACACTGCTTGTATTAATTAAAATGCATATAACTCTAAATCTAATTAGCATTATATTTATTAGACTAAAGTAATAACATAAGATTAATTCAGGCATAATTATTAAATATTTGTTTATTTAAATTAGAACGGTTTTTAAGAAGTGGGTTTTGTGCAGCGCTAAAATGCCTGAACTACAACCTTTGAAATATTGTTAATAGATGGTGCCAACTGTCACTCAAATTGGAAAATATATTTTGCGCCTAATGTACAGGCAACCGAACATACATATACTTTTTGAAGAACGATTACGTAAACAACGACTTAGATAATGGCTTGTATTTACGTATACATAAGCTCCCAGAAGAATGTTAGAAATGAATGTTGATCTTGAATATACGTAGATTCAAATGAGCATAAATATTTGATTGTAGCTACTATAGCGTCTTCAAAATTAATTAATAAACTTTGGTATTTCACAAATGAGTTGGGAAAATAATGTCTTCGAAAATGGCCTGTAATTTCGTATACACCAACTCTCAGAAAAATTTTCGACATTAATGTTGATCTTAAATATACAAAAATTAAAATAAGTATAAATACAGGCTTGTAGCTACCATAGCTTGGTCACAATTAATTATCAAACTTTGGTATTAGACATAGAATTGGTATTAGACATTAGAATAACATTTTCGAAAATGTGTCATTTGTGAAATACCAAAGTTTGTTAATTAATTATGAAGACGCTATAGCAGCTATAATTGAATATTGATGCTCATTTGAATCTACATATATTCAAGATCAACTTCAATGTCTAACATTCTTGTGGAAGCTATTTTTTACGAAAATACAGGCTTTTTTTCGAAGACGTTATTTTGCCAGCTGTCATTTGTGAAATATTATATTTATGCTCATTTGAATCTACTTATATTCAAGATCAACATTAATGTCTAAGATTTTTGTGGGAACTAATATTTACGAAAATTCAGGCCATTTTCGAAGACGTTATTTTGCTAGATATAATTTGTGAAATACCAAAGTTTGTTAATTAATTTTGAAGACGCTATAGCAGCTATAATCTAATATTTATGCTCAATTGAATCTACGTATATTCAAGATCAACATTAATTTCTAACATTTTTCTGGGAGCTTATGTATACCTAAATGCAGGCCATTATCTAAGTCGTTGTTTTCTTAATTGTTATTCAAAAACTATATGTATGTGCGGTTGCCTGTAGTTTAGGCGCAAAATATATTTTCCAATTTGAGTGACAGCTGGTACCATCTGTTAGCAATATTTCAAAGGTTGTAGTTCAGGCATTTTGGCGCTGCACAAAACCTACTTCTTAAAAAACGATCTAATTTAAATAAAAAAACATATAATAATTATTCCTGAATTATTCTTATGTTATTACTTTAGTCTAATAAATAAAATGCTAATTAGATTTAGAGTTATATGCATTTTAATTATGACATGCAGAGTCATCTTTCGGTATATTCAGGAAACACTCTGCAACCAAACATACATATAAACTTTGATGAACAAGTAGGAAAACAAAGACTTAGATAATGGCATGTATTTTCGTAAACATGAGATCCCAGAAGAATTATACATATGGATGTTGATCTTGAATATACGCAGATTAAAATTAGCGTAAATATTAGTTTGTAGCTTCAATGGTGTCTTCATAATTGTTTAACAAACTTTGGTATTTCACAAATAAGTTGGGAAAATAACGTCTTCTAAAATGAGATTGTATTTTCGTATACACTAACTCTCAGAAAAATTTTGGACATTAATGTTGATCTTAAATATACGGATATTAAAATGAGTATAAATAAGGGCTTGTAGCTATCATAGCTTGGTCACAATTAATTATCAAACTTTGGTATTAGACTGTTTGGAGAATAACATTTTCGAAAATGTGTCATTTGTGAAAAGTTTGTTAATTAATTAAGAAGACGCTATAGCAACTATAATCCAATTTTTATGCTCATTTGAATCTACGTATAATCAAGATCAACATTCATTTCTAACATTCTTCTGGGAGCTTATGTATATCTAAATACAGGCCATTATCTAAGTCGTTCTTTTCATAATTGTTATTCAATAACTATATGTATGTTCGGTTGCCTGTAGTTTAGGCGCAAAATATATTTTCCAATTTGAGTGACAGCTGGTACCATCTGTTAGCAATATTTCAAAGTCTGTAGTTCAGGCATTTTGGCGCTGCACAAAACCCACTTCTTAAAAACCGTTCTTATTTAAATAAACAAACATATAATAATTATTTCTGAATTAATATCATGTTATTACTTTGGTCTAATAAATAAAATGCTAATTAGATTTAGAGTTATATGCATTGTAATTAAGACAAGCAGAGTCATCTTTCGGTATATTCAGGAAACACTCTGCAACCAAACATACATATAAACTTTGTTGAACAAGTAGGAAAACAAAGACTTAGATAATGGCCTGTATTTTCGTAAACATGAGATCCCAGAAGAATTATGTATATGGATGTTGATCTTGAATATACGCAGATTAAAATTAGCGTAGATTCTATTGTTGCTTCGTACATGATCCTTAGAGATTGGAAAAACATTTCTGAATGAAATACTGGAAAAACAAAAATGTTTATTTTCATCAAATCTCCAGAAAGAGACTAAAAGTATTTTGATAACTATCAATCTATAATTTCACATATTTTAATCTCTCTATATTTTAGTTCAACAATCATCTTGGAGCAAGTGCTTACGAAAATACAGGACATTTTGGAAAACGTTGTTTTATCTAATACCAAAGTTTGATAATTAATTGTGACGAAGCTATGGTAGCTACAAGCCTGTATTTACACTCATTTTAATCTCTGTATATTTCAAGATCAACATTAATGTCAATTCTTCTAGAGTTGGTGTATAGAAAAATACAGGCCATTTCGAAAATGTTATTCTCCAAACTGTCTAATACCAAAGTTTGATAATTAATTGTGACCAAGCTATGATAGCTACAAGCCTGTATTTATCTCATTTTAATCTCTGTATATTTAAGATCAACATTAATGTCCAAAATTCTTCTGAGAGTTGTTGTATACGAAAATACAGACCATTTTCGAAGACGTTATTTTCCCAACTTATTTGTGAAATACCAAAGTTTGTTAATCAATTATGAAGACACCATTGAAGCTACAAACTAATATT
>NW_017099559.1:0-18424 GCF_001412225.1 Nicrophorus vespilloides
TTATATCAAACATGAAGCAACTTCATTTTTCCAAAACCTGAAGGGGGAAAGTTTTCAATTAATTTTTGTTTGTTCCAATTTAAAAATTTTATTTTGTTTGTCTATTACATACTTACTATTTTCATGTAACTTTTTTTATAAATATGTAAATGTAAATTAATTCAATAAATAATGTTTATTTAAAATTTACATTGATTGTTTTCTTTTCAGAATGGGGGGGGGTTAATATCGACTTACGCAAAAATATTTATATTTATATAATATTTGGGGGTAATTGTAGAATAAATAAATTTAAAATGTTTGAAGTACGATAAATAAATGCTTAATTTTCTCAATATCTGTATAAGGTGACATAGTTAACTAAACAATAAATTGAATCGGTTAGATAAATGTTGATAAAAAAAAGAAGTTATATTCCTTTCTTTGGAAGCTGTTAAACTACCGCGTTGTCGTCTTTCCGTCTGTATCATCTAAACTGAAGCAGTCGAAGGAATGGTTTGAAGTGGTTGTTGTGTATGAGTGTATTTTATAGTTTCTCATGCGGATCGACGGCGGTTGTGGTATTAAATTGCCGCGCTTCGATTACACACACATACACTTATATAGAGAGAGGGAGTGCGAGAGATGTGTACTTGTACAAAGCACATACATACACACTCACACACACCTAGGCACGATTTAGATGTGAAAGGAATTAGAACTAGCCACATTTCATCCACAAATATAATAGATCCTAGGTGGGATCTAAGCGGCTATTGGTCGCTCGACGGTTCATTTGCATTCCGAAAAGATTGGCGTCCAATGAGACGGCAGCATCCTCGAGGGCAAATATCACTCGAGTGGCAATACGCGAAGTGAAGTGAATTGAGGAGATGAGATCGGAAGATTACGGCCCGTATGGATTTCCAATGGACGGACGAGACCCAGAACGAGAATCGATTCTTATCGGGCTGACCAATTACGTAATTGATACGACGGACGGTGGCTGTGAGTTGGCCCTGTGGCTATGCCCGAAGAGATGGGATTTGGTAGCTCGAATCGCTGTATTCAGATACGCCTGATTGATATATTTGTAATATTTATTCAGATGTTATCGGCTGTTCGGATCCGTGGACTCTATTAGAGTCGAGGAATGGGCGATATTCGATACTACGTTGACGGCATTATCTAATTGAATCCATCCATTGCCAACTGTTCTCGATTCTATCATTGCTTTCTTTGATCGGCATTTAATATGCAGCAGATCACCTGGAAAATCCGTCATTGCTTGTCTTCAATTTATATAATAGAGCGTATATCTATTTATCTTGATCAAAACCGATTCATAACTTTAGAATGTATTTATTCATAATATTTTCACGAACATTTATCATCAAATTAAGCAATGCTTGTTAATAAATGTAATTTTAACCAATTTACACTTTATAGTTTGAAGATTTATGTCAAGTCGGTTTATGTAATTATTCTAGAGCGCCTCGGTTCCCGAACAAAAAAATTAATTAAAATTATTTTCAGTTTCCGAACCATCAAACTGATATCCAGGTACATGAGATGTTCGACAAAAGAGAAATCCATAATTACTAATTAATAATTTATAGAAAATACAAGCTAATTGGATATAGTAACTGACACTACTGCTTTCGTAAAAGATAAATTCAATTTTTGTTACGCAAGATTTTTATGTTCTAAGTCTCCTGTATTTTAGTATTTTGTATATTTGTTGTTAGTAAATTAATATAATATATGTAAAAATGAGTTTTACCTGTAATTAATACTGAATCATTGATGAATGGTAAATTATTTGCAAAACGATGATGATTATATAATTATTTTTTCAATTAATTTAATTAAATTCATCTATGAACACATATACAGTAAGACATCGTTTAGCGATGCCTCGATTAACGCTGATTTTCTATAACGCGGTTTGCTGGAAACTTTAAAAAAGATTTTCATTGATTCGTCTCTCTCCTTCCCCCATGTTTCTGGTGTGGGTTTTACCAACGACGACCTTCAAGAACGCCAAAATAGTAATTCCGAAGACGGTGTACTTGCTACAGATTTTCTTAGAAAAAGTTTAGAAATGATAACCAAAATCATTGATCAAATTGTAGCGAATGATCCAAATTTTGACAAGGTTTGCAAAATCAAGATGAGGAGTTTTGGGTGCGATCGTCTGTTACTAACATTTGCTTAATGAACGAAAAAGAAAGCGAGAAATAACTCTAGATCAATTATCGCCAAGAAATAAAAATATCACAAGGGTCAAGACCTTCATCACAAAAATAAACTTAATTTTTCTGTGTGCAAATGTTTGTGTTGAATAAAATATATGCAAATTACTTATAAAAACAACTTCAAATTAATGTAAAATTTATTTATTTTTGTCGCGTGTTCTCGTTTTCCTATTTGTTAAAATAACCTCCTATAACACTTCATCTTCAGGAACGCATCTAAAGCGCTAAACGAGGTCTTACTTTATACATATGTATACAGTAAGACCTCGTCTGTGAATGAGTTTTCAAGTGCAGAAAGCACTTGTAGCAATTAACTTATTGTATTGAGTTTTTTTTAATTTGTAATTTATTGTTGTAAAACATATTATTATTGTGTTTTCAATTTACGAAATGCTTTAATACGTATTATTTCTGAAACCATAGATAACTTCTCATATACAAATTTTAAATACTGATTTTAAATTGCAATTATAAATAAACAATTAAGGAGTTTCTGTAGCAAACGCAATTATCATTAACCCACGGTTTCGATCATTTAGAATAAATTAAGCGTAGTTATTGCACACATTTATGCGGAATTCAATTAAGTCGTTTCATTAGTTTGCTTTATTTTAGCATCTCCCTCGCTTTAATAATCAAGGATAATTTATGGCATTTAAAAGCAAGCACAAATTAGCCTTCGTATTGAGAATAAAAAAGAATATATATATCGATTATGATTATTGATGATTCGAAACCATTTTTGGCGAGTAGATATGAAATGTCAATAGTTGATTTTTTTTGGGAGTGCTTCGTTTTCCTTGAGATTTTTTATGTTAATGGATTGAAAATACGTTGTAAAATATTGTTACAGTAATTGTTCAACATTATATTGATCGATGGACAATAATCAATAATTATTATATAATAAATTAATATTTATGTTTCTAATTTAAAAAAATAAATGATGGTATTGTGATGTGTGATGCATACTAAATATGGGTCTATATTACAAGCCCGACAACCGAAACCGTCTATTGAAATCCCGACAGTATCGAAAACCCTACGTTCGAAATTCCGACTATATCAAAATAGATTTATGCGGAATTCAATTAAGTCGTTTCATTACTTTGCTTTATGAGATTTTGATACAGTCGGGATTTTAATATAGTCGGGATCATGGTTGTCGGGATTTCAATACAGTCGAGATTTCGAACGTTGGGATTTCGAAGGTCGGTAATTTGATTGACTTGGCTTGCGATTGCCACCGACTAAATATACACAGTCTAAATTTAAAAACTATTTTAAATTTACGTTTATTCTCTTTTATAATTTAGGTATTTTTTTTGTAATTCAATATTGTTTATAAAGATTTTATTATAAGGAAAATTTCTAAACAACAATGATTCTTTTCACTAATAATTATTATTCATTTTCTGCCTGATCTTTTAAAGCTACTGTAATAATAATAATTATTATATAATTTATTTATGTATTTCTTGAGTTCTTTCAAGAATTATGTGAGGTACATAATAATTTTGGTGGTATACGTGACTGGTTTGTATTGTATAATTTGTCTTAAAATGTAGTATTTTTTGTTGAGAAATTTGTAATATTGATCATTATTTTAGAATGAGTCATAGTTAATACTCATTATTAATGAATCATGAGGTTAATAAGATGTGTTCTGATGGAATTAATTGGTTATTAATATTTTTTTCAGATTGTACGGTTGGAGGAAATCCGATAAGGAATGTCCGTGGAAGAAGTGGAGTGCGTTTTGAATGGGTTTCGTGAGCGAGTCGGACAATGGCTGTAAGATTAAGAGATATTTAATTTGAAATATATTTGTGTATGTGTGTGCGAAATGGCAGTGGTTTTGCTGCTGAAAGAGAATGGGCTTTTCGAGTGTTTGGTGTTGCAGAACTAAATGCGGCATTTACGATTCGCTCTCGGGTTTTTTGAAAGATCACCAATAAAACGTTAGCAAACGTTCCTAGCCAAAGTAAATATGGACGAGTGATAAAAAAAAAGAAGAAAGAAAAGTCCAGTGGATGTATGTATGTGCGCTCAGAGATGTGAGAGACGGCGGAATGGAGAGAAGAAGGGTCGAGATGAGATGAGAGAAGAAGTAGTAGTAGAAGCCGATGGGTCGACCACACCAGTGGGCCTCTCCATCTACATCACATCCTTCAACTTCTTCTCTTCTCTTCAGCGCCGTGTGTTCTAACAGCGTCCGCTATGAGGAAACGCGGGATAAAATAACATCCATTAAACCATCCGATGCTTAATATTCCTCTACGCTCTTTAAGCACGCGGAAAGGATTCCACAAATCCACGGCCCGGACGTACCTCTTCTCTTCTCTCCTCACAAATCCTCCTACCTCGCATCTTTCATGGTCGTGTTTCGCAACTGCATCGCATTTACCATCGTCTCATCTATTGGACCACGTCCCGAGTCGATTTGGAGGCGATAAAACCCGGATTCGTCGCATTCAAAGGCGACCATAAATCTCTAGCCGATCGAACCTATCGATCGTTAAAATGCAGCACGAAAACCGAAATGAAATGAGCCACAAATAAAACTAAATCGAATCGATTAAAATTAAAGCCTATTCCCATCAAAACGAAATAAATGCTATGAGAATCGTTAGAATTAAAACTTTAAACGCTACCATAAATCCTATATGCTTACTTAATTGATTTAAGATTAATCGACGATATACAAAATAAAATAGAAATAAAAGTAGTCTTTAATCAATCGTTTCAACTAAATGTTTATGTTCTACTTTATTTTCAGTATTTCCAAGTATTATTTAAACTGGATCAAGTGCGTATCTGATTTTGCTCTTCCATTTCTGCTCGTGACATCGATAAATAACGTGTTATTATTATTAACGGTTAATATGCGTGCGTTCCTTCTTTATTGGGAGTGATTTCAGGGGGGGCCGTTCCGAAATTGCCGACTAATTTCAAGTGGAATTAGCATAGTGGAAAATTTATGGGTGGCCTGTGGAACAGTGGAAAAGCGACGTCGCCGTAAAGGGAAGGAGTCTGCAGTTGCTGCTGAGATGAAGGAAAAAAGGGTAGGAGGAGGTGAAGGAGGAGATGGAATGAATGAAGAATACATTGGAGGAGGTGGAGGACGAGGATAAAAAGGCTCGGAAGGATGGATGCAGCGGATAATTTATTGCGGGTACGCCGGAGCGAACGGTAAAAGAAAATGTATTGGAAGCAAAACCTTTATAAATGTCAAACTTAACATCGCATGTGGCTGAACTATTCGCGATCTTCCATTAAGCGGCGGTTCACCACAACAGCAACAGCAAACAACAGCAACATCTCTTTAATATTGTCCGTGTATCTGTTTTATACACGGATATTGTGTGTCCGACGGCCGCAACCTCGACTTCTGCTCTGCTCTTTGTCTTCGTTTCCTGCTACCCCTATTAACTAAACCATTCCATTCATCATTTCATAAATAGTTCAATTTTCACAAAAATTCATTGTTTTTATTAGACATATTACACGGTCTTATTTTATAATTGAGAGTTTAATAGAATAATATCGACTACTAAACATATTACATATTTAGTTATGTCTTTTAATCACACTGTAGTGAATCTATAGACACTATAGTGTCTGTTTTGGCAAATCTGGAAAAAGTAATTATAGTTTAATGAAACGTTTCAGAATATGCCTGGGCTTCCGTCAATTGATTTTTTTTTCGTTCTCTTCTCTTCTGCGCCTTTGGAACCTATTATCATCTCTTCCTCTAACGTTGCGTGTCATCTGCTAATAAAGTGAATCAGATCCAAGGGTTCGAACGGTTCATACGTACGTTCCACGTCTCTCTATAGTTTTCGATTTCGTTTTTTTCTTTCTTTCTTTTCCTGTTCCTCAACAGCCACGTTGGCTTCTCTTCGTTTTCTTCTGTGGCCCCAGACATCGGCCGGCGCTAATTTATTACATTATTACACGGTCCACGGGTTGCTGCATCGCTGCTGCACCACGTATATGATATATAATGCCCTTTTTGACACTTTATTAAAAACCTTGGGACTGGGCTTTTGTACGCTGCCTCCTTTTGTCGTCCACCCACCGACAACAACACCGACACTGACAACGACCGCGACGGTGGAACTTCTTATTCCTATTCTTCTTCTTCCGCCCGATTTATGGCTTCATCACATTAAAACGCATCGCGGCAATAAAATAGGAGGAGAGAACACTCTCTTCGGCGAGGACGACTTATCAGGACTTCGGACGCGGTCCGTGAGTTAGAGGGAGAGAGTGTAATTAGCCATTACATTTACGTTTATTAATAAAACAGTTAACATTCTGTTTTATTGCGGCAATATTTCACGACTCTCGCATTCCACACGCATAAATCAGGATAGGCTACATCGGAGTTTGGTGGGGTTTGGAAGGTTTGTAAGATGGAGACGAGGAGGATTGGTTTGTGCATGCGGGGAAATAATAATAATTTGCTTAATTTATTGGAAACCGATCTGAAAATGTTTCGCGGGTCGCGACGCGTTGCGTCATATGTAATGGGTTGTGTAAGGAGGCTCGTTTATTTTTGCTCCTTTCTTCTGCTGCTTCTTCCTTGTATTTATTAATCTCGGCGCTGGCTGGACCCAAGCCTCGCCACAGTCGGCTGCACCTCATATATGCGAGATAACGTCTTCGTCGACCGCCCCCTTGGCCCTCCTTCCTGTACAGGCTTTTGCGCGGCGCTGCCACCGAGGCCGCAACCTCTTCGCCGTCGCGTTCCCATCACCATCAACATCGGCCTCCTCTTCCATCGAGATCCTTCAGAACGGACCATCCCAGGCCCATTTAGCGAACCGCGTAAACCGGCGAATAGAGTCTATCCTCGCAATGGACGACTTCCTCCAATTTACAATAAATCCCCTCATCGCGCCTTTAAACACCTTTCACCAGCGGAATTTTCAATTTACATTTACAACTATTTATTTCTAAAGAATAAATAAAAATAATACTTTAAAACAACAATTCAATATTTATTATTTGTTTAAAGAATAGTAAATATTGCTTCTGTAAAATTGAGTATTATAGCTCTACAAATAATAATCTTTCAACCATTTACCAAGAAAAGGTAAAATACCAATTATTTCTGTCCTAAAATAATTTCTCTAAAAACAAAAGTATTTTATTACTTAAAATCTTGTTTATGCATGTACGTTCTGTAGATATAGATAAATAAATGATGTCATTATTTTACTGATGTAGACGCATTACATGAATATTATATAATTGATTATGTTCTTGCTTTATTCATACACATTACATGCAGGATAATATTGTAATAACTCTCAAAGATGAAACGGAATAAAATAAAATGTGAGAAGATATAATTAAAAGTTTATTTTCCTGTTTTACGAACCTATTAACATCATTTAATGAGTCATCTTACATCTGCTTTTTTTTTATTCGGTTCTTTAGGAAACCTGTAACCAAAGTGTAATAAATTTGCTTTAGAAAGTGTTAAAAACATAGTTGCGATTTAAATTGGCGACTAATTAGTGCTCGAACGTTATCAGCGTTTAATCTCGCGTTTCCATTCGGCTGAACTTTACTCGCAGAATCTGGTCTTCTACGTACGTTTATTTCTTGCTTTTATTTTATCTCTTTTACTCCTCCAACATATACACATACATACATGCATATTATGTTCGAATTCATTCCTTAATAGAAATAAATCGTAATGGCTCAGCTATAATTATCTTCCAATCTTGTAGTCTCATTTTTTATTACTCCTCTCCGGGATAGTGAGGATTCCGAAACGCGTTTTAATTGGTCCAATTTAATAATCGATCTATCTATGTGCATCTGTGAGAGTGAATTTTCGAGGTGGATCCGTAATTAAAGGAGAATTGAACCACAGAGTATAGGGGGATATAATAAAAAATCATAATAAACTAAGAGTAGCTGAGAAGAAACAAGCCGCGCTTTAATTGGTGAGTAATTGATCGAAATCATCGAATAGTTATGATCCAATTAATTAAGTAATAATAATAATAATGCGGATTCGTTAATTAACGAATCGTTAGTATTCGAGGTAATTAGCTTTGCTGTTTGCTTATTAGTGAACAGTTTGCGTACACGAAACATAGAATGTAAAGAGCAGTGAAAATAAATTGATCATAATAGCTTTGAGTTTTTGTTTTCAGAGAGTAAATTAAGTGAATATCCTAACTTTTAATAACTTAATGTAACCTATACTACTCTATATAGACAAGAAATTTGAAAAAGTTAATGAAAAATACAACAAAAGACACATAATTTTTGGATTAACTAATTCAACTTTAACAACTTATTAAATAACATTGCAATAAATTTCGTTACTCATTGATTTATAAGTTGTGCATTGATTGATTACATATTAATTCTGACTATTTATAAACTTAATGGTAATTTAAAAAATAGCCTAAATAATCCTTGTTCATTTTTTTTTAATATATTTGGTTTTGCTTGTAAGTTTTCAATATTAATTTGTTCTGTCGTTCATCTAAGTGAGATACAAAAGCAATTAAGAACAGAATGAATAGGCGAATCAGAAGGCCATTAGTAATCTAGCAATAAGTTGATATGGATGGAAATTCTTTGCAATTAACAAGTAGAGAGGAACGCGAATGGTAAAAAGAAAATAAACGAAATAGGATCGAAGGAGACACGTAGAGACGTCTGGATGTTAAATTACTGCTAAGTGCATCTTTTTATTTAAGAGGTATTCGGTTGAGGGGCCGTGATTAATTCGTCGTCGTCGTTGTCGTTGTCGGAATAGCAAAATAGTTTCGGATTCTATTTTATGCGTGCGTGTCGCGGCGTCCCGGGAATGTTTTATTCCGTTTAATAAAATAATTGGAAATAGCTTTGGTAATCAACATAAATACCGCAAGTCGCGCAAATATATCCATCAGCGAGTTTTCCTTTTCTTCTCGCAAAGTTTTCATTTAGTTGCTGCTGTTGTTGTTCTCACTATTTTTATTTTTGCTATTGTTATTGTTCTTGTTTTCATCGCGATTTGTAGAAAACGCGAAAGGATAATTGATCGGATCTAATGAGATCGTAAATTCCTCCTCCAGAGAGAGTGAGAGAAGAATGGACGGTCTCCGGATGATTATTGAGCCGTGGGGGTGTCGCCTCCGACGTGTTACAACAGCAACAAACGGCAACAAGAACAAGAACATACAATGGACCATCGGCAGCGCCGTACTCTCAGCATCGACATAATAGTTTAATACAACACATAAACGATAAGCCATTATTGTTGTTACACAAGTAAATTATTATCTCATTATCCTCTCATTGTTGTATTTCTCTGCCGGTTATTTTGTATTAAAACGTTCTCGTTCGCTCGATCGCGCCGCTGTCATCACGGCTAATTGCGCAAGACATGATCCGACTTCGCTTTTCATTTCGCTCAGGTGGAAGGAACAGTGGAGCAAAAATAATGGAGAGGATGCATAAGATAGAGAGGATGAACGGAGACGAGGACATTCGGATACCTAAGTAAGCCGTAAGCTGAGCTCATAATCGGTAATGAGCCCTAATGGTCGTACATTTGCGGTCTTCATCCACGTTCACCCATAATCCACTAATATCATTCATTAGCATTCATCAAAGTCGCCACTCCTCAAATTATTAAAGTAAATTAAGAAAAAAATACAAAATAAATCACTCACAGCATTGTTTCCCTTTTTCAACTGTTTATATTTTTTTATGATTCACTCACCATTAATACAAAAATCAATTATGTGTAGAAATCTTTAGAAGTAAAATACACAACTTAGTACATATACAGTGATTATTTGTTATAAGTCACAATCTGAATTAATTTTCACCAAAAACGTCCAGAAATTGACTGGAGAGATAAATATTTAACATTTTTATTTGTACAATATTTTTTTTATCCTTTAATTCACAACTTGCCAATTTTTGGCAATGAGTAGAATATGTTTGGGCAGTGGACAAAAAAGAAAATAAAATCAGAAAAAGAAAATAACAAACAACCCAACTAAAAATTGATTTTGACGACACTGTGAAACTTAAATAAAAATATTCACTCTAATGGACAATAAAACTAACTTTTAGTTTCTAAAGGGAAGGTCGAGAGTGTTGTGTCTTTTTAGTCTTTGGGGGGGTGTCACTATTATCTAGGAGGGATAACGTGAGACTGTTGGGGTGGTTTTCAAGTCTGTTCTGGTAACGGGCACTAAACTTGGGGATTTCACTTTTAACAGTGTTCATGTGCACCAGGATGCGCAGGCACTTGGACTGGAAGCGTTGCAGGATAGTGGAGATCTTTTGCCAGTACAATTTCGGGAACTTGATGCCCAGTTGCGTCCTTTTGGTTGCGATGTGCTTCTTGCACGTGAATCGGTGATCCAGGAACAAAACCATGAAAGTGACATGGCTGGATTTGGTTTCGTTGATGGACAAATTGATAATAGTTTTTCTTGTCCGAAAAATTTAACAATACTTAAATTATGAATATTTACATTATTTTAGCTAAATAATTTGCTTTTAATACAATAATTTCTAATCATAGTCTTTTTTGTTATTTCATACTAATTTACCTATAATTATTAATAAATTTGTAAAATTGTTGCAATGCAAATATTGTTGATTAGTAATAATAAATTATTTAATTAATTATGATGTCCTAATTAAAAAATGAATAATTTCTCAATATAAGTATATGTTAAAGCAGTTTCAGAATTAGTCCAACATATAATTTATTTACAAATAATATTTTCTTTTCAAAAATATTCGATTCTTGCGTAAGAAATTTGCATTAAAGTAGATTAAATGCAATGTTTATTTATTTATAAAGAAAAATACTTAATTGTTTTATAATCCGAAAATTATAAAATCTAATTAATGAATATATTAGAAATACATATTTTTTAGTATTAATATAGTGGTAATAAAATCTTATATTTAGATTTAGTCGAGTGAAACCTTTTTTAAGAGACATTTATGCAATTAATCTTTGCTCGTTAAATTATTTAATATTGCCTAACCTTATTTAAGCTATGTGTTATAAGTTGTAGAAAATTTGCGTAACAAGTTCTTGGATTGACTAGATAACTTTACATTTATGGCATATAACATATAAATATATATAATTTTATTGAGTAAGTTGGCAAACGAACGTGACATTCATGGATGTTCGAAAAATTTCGGAACGCTCCTAATTTGATGGTCCGCGTTCTTTATTATTATTCCTCCTTTCATTCGTCGGCCAGCGTGTGTGTGTGTTTGTGTGTGTGCTCGTTATAGCGCAGGCATGTAGTTTGTAAAACATGAACCAGAATAATAAATTCACGATTTATGCTGGGTTTTTGATTAATCGACTACACGTATTACGCCTGACAGTCGAGAGTTACGCAGCGAGTTAAGAAAAATTATACGTTTATTTTTTTTTATATTTTTTAATTCTCTACTCCTCTTCACCTCCTTTCTTTTCGTTTCCTTCCCTTTGGACCAAGTTCGCCTTGGAAAATGAGAGATAATTTTAATTACGAAATTATGGATTGTGGACACGTACTAGAGGTTCGGCTTAACAGATTTCTGCATTTTTCATATTTCGTTTTTCTCATCGTATCTATCGTGTTGTCCTGGAGGAGAGAATGCGTAGCTCTGTGCATGGCGAAAGTGTCTCTCTCGGTGGTTAATTAATGGGTTCGCCGTGGTCGGTCCAATGGATGCGTTTTGTTTTATT
Source organism: Nicrophorus vespilloides (assembly GCF_001412225.1). Classification (NCBI taxonomy): domain Eukaryota; kingdom Metazoa; phylum Arthropoda; class Insecta; order Coleoptera; family Silphidae; genus Nicrophorus; species Nicrophorus vespilloides. The sequence goes on from NW_017099559.1 coordinate 11,971, forward strand.
TTTTGTTGTCTTATTGGGGAGGCATTAATTTGTCGTTGATTAGTGGCTCGGAATGCGTTTTCTTCTTCTTCTTCTGCTTCTTCTTCATCTCCTCCTCCTCCTTCTCCTAACTAATATATAGCCGCCGTAAAACGGAACTCGGAAAACACTGGTTTTATTATAATAAACCTAATGGTTAATTGCTCGTACGCAACAACATAAACGGTACAAATTAAAAACTCTGTTCTCTTTTATTGCCTATCTGCCTCTGCGCGATGCTTTTTACTCTCTACGCGAAAGAAAGAAGTAAAGAGCGAAGGAACGAACAACGTAAGAAAGAATGAAAGAAAGAGGCTGCTCGAAGCAGACAGACATTACACAGCTCTAACTAATATTCTCTGTGAGCGTATAAATCCGCACTTGGTCGGTTTAAATTCTATTGAATTTGCTCCGGCTCTAATTGAACAGGTAATTAGTTAAATATTGTCAAGCCGACAAGAGTTTAGAGTCAGCTTTGGAGGAGGCGGTGGAAAGGAATTAGAGCCTAGGAACTCGAGAGGTCTTTGAATCGAAAGGCCATTTGCGTTCTCATTCAGCTACTATCTCACATATCGCATACTCGAATCCTCATATAAAGTCGCCCCAATTATCGACACAAATATACACAGACATAAACATTCGAAACGCAAAACTGAAATACTAACGAAATTAACCCCATTTCCCTATACAACATTTGCATACAATGAAATTTATTCATTTGAAAAGACAGAACGTACGGACACTATTTGTCTGCGTCAAATAAACAGAAGATAACTATTATTGACTTCTTGCATAACTGCAACTGATGAATTATTAATTTTTTGTTTCCCTCTCAAATGTATTTGTTTAAACAAAGAAAATTAATTTAAATGACAATTATTTAGTTATTTAATTGAATCCAGTTATGAAATATGTTGTTATGGATTATTAATTTTACGACGTTTGATTGTTTATATACTCTGTGTAGTGTTTGAAAGTGAAATATTTCTTTAATCTAATAAATTTATTCCATTTGAGAAGTAGGTACAGTTCCCGAATGTTTGTAAAATCCTGGGAACCTGGAAATTGTATTTTAATATTAAACCTTTGATATTATACAAAATATTGAATATGACAGATAGACCAGTTGTTCCCAACCTTTATCTTTGATTTGTATGTATTGACCTTGAGTTGTTATTTATTTGGACGTTAATAAAATAAGTTGAGTTAAATTTGATTAAAGAAAGTTTATGAGTTTATTTTGATTTGTAGAAAAATGATAATAAATACGAAATCTGCTGATCTTAACTAAATACTTATGATTACCTAATTTTCATATCACACTAATAAATATAACTAAATGCATATATGATTAGCAAAGTTATATGTTCTAAGATTTTATCGATCCAAAAATCATTTAGTTTACTGTTTATTATTACACTTAATTATTTGAAATTACTTTTTTTAGAAAATTATTAATTTAGTTTAACAGAAAGTTTTGAAACATTGTAAGATTATTGTTCATTGGGTATGCCTAATTGCTAATAGTTTAAGAAAGTTAAACAGTTAACAGATAGATGATTCAAACTAGAGATATGCATGATCGATTAGTAATCTACTAGGGTAAAATTTGATACGGTAACAACTTTTGACTCTATATACCTGTGATGTGCTGCGAGAGGACCTTAGGTGTGTCGAGAACCTTTTAAAAGTTTATTAATAACATTATTTTCCAAAGAAGTCCAAAATACGATAAATGTACATATTAAAATGAAAACACCAACATAATGTTTAACTATAGGTTATAGGGCGCGACTAATAGCTGAATGGATAAGTAGCCTTACCCACGATCTAGTGGGCACAGGTTCAAATCCTGGTCAAGTCAGGCCCTTTGTGAGCCCTCTCGATGCTTGCAGCAATAGGGCCATATTTCATCACAGATGGATAGTGAAATGAATGAAGTTCAGCATATGGACCTTCAGCCAAGTTGATGAACAATGACAGTGTAAAGGATAGTAGCAGATTCACAGTGAAAGGATATAGTGGAATCGCAGAGCATCAATAATGGTAAAAATTAAAAAATCAAATCATCATAATGGTAACTTATGGAAAGATTATCCAGTTAATGTTCACATTGATGAACAGATTGTGAATAAAATTATACGACATAAAAAAACTATAGGTTCATGTGTACGTGAATGAAAAACACTGCATATTTCATAATCAGATAAATTATATTAATTTTAGATTGTTTTTACAAATACTTTTAGAATTGTTTTGAGCTTTTATGCACTATTTGTTTAAAGCTGTGAAATTGTCTGACGAAACTGCAAAGTAATTTTGCTAATAGGTGTTAATTAAATGATGATGCCACAATTATGCTATTTTTCGTTCCGTGGGAATAAAGTTTTTCTTGCGCTTAATCAATATACACGGATCTCGACGTCTGCATTTAATAAATAACGGTTTTATGTGTGCGCGCGCGTTACAAAATATTAGAGATTTCTTGTTTAAATGTTACAATAAATTAACGTGGCCGTAATTCCGTGGTAAATGAAGAGATAAAAACTGAAACGCAATAAAAAGGCAATTAAGGAAATGCTGTTTGTGTGTGCGAGCGCGCATATAATGAAAACCGAGAAGAGCTCAGAGAGATGAGAACTATTTCGATGGTAGATAGTGTAACTATTTTTGTTGTTGTTATTTATTTGCTTCTACTTTTTCCTTTTTTGTTACTTACGAAGAATGAAATTAGTTATAAGAGTCCCTAGGTGGTGGGATGGAATTAAATTTGAAATTCTTGAACTTGCACATGTCCGTTTTCTTCTTATGTTTATTCTTGTTCATCTTCTTCCCGGATTGGATGACAGTGTGCGTATGAAAAGTAAATGGGTCGTTTTCATATAAATAAATTGGTAATAAAATGGTGAACGTCGAGAGCAGCGAAACCAATTAAATTTAATGCGTCCACACAGAGTATGTACGCATATGATATAAGAAGAGATGAGGAGAGAGAGAGAGAGAGAGAGAGAGGAAAATGGTAAAGCTCACACTGTGAGTGGATGAGACTGGTCTTTTAATATCGAAGAATTAATATGATCCGCCAATATTCGAAATCAGCTGGATTTTAATGAGACGGCAGGGATATAATTTGGAGCAGCAAAACGCGGTTCCTGATTTACTGCTGCTGCCGAAAACACACAGAAAGTAGTCCTTTTTAATGAGCGAATACCGAACTCGTCCTATATGGCCGCAACAATTAATAAAAGCTCACCTGCGCCCCGTTTCCTTCTGATTATTACCGGTGTCGTTTCGAATACGAATACAAATAAATACGAATAATACGAACGTCGCAAAAAGATACGCGAAGAGATGAAGAAGCTAATTGGTTCCAAACAGCAAATTAATTTATTTTAAATGGGCTTAATTCGTTAGAAAATTGCGCTCGGTCCCAGTCATCGTGATCATGATGATCATCGTTTCCCAGCTTTTAATGATTGGTGGAGCAAGGACGACACAATAAAGTTTTATTGCGGCGAGAAAGAAGCTCGGCCGGAACAAAAAGGCAGAGCGAGAATAAAAATGTCCTGTATATAAATTAGACACAGTTAGAGATGGATGCTTAGGCGGGACGGATGGAGCACAGAGAAGAAGAAAAAAAAAGCTCACGAAGAGAAGCAAGAAGTGTTTAAAGTGAACAAATTGCGAGTGGGAATTGGAAAATGCGATTTGCCCGTGGAGACTTCGATGCTCGATCACGGGAGGAAACTGTTCGTCCGTTTGCTGTTGCTGTTACTGCTTCTGCTTCTTTCTGCTGCCTGCGCTCTCCTAATTTATTGACGCTGGCAATTAGGATTTTCCGCTAAAGGGCATCGGGAAAATTCTACCTCGAATTCGACTAGTCTGATGATAAATCGAAATGCCTGGCTTTTATCTATCCCAAAGCGCGCCTTTCGGATCGCTCAGCTATGAAATAGACCATGCAGAATTGCTTCTCGCGCATTCCCGTTCCTATCATACTGTTGGGGATTCGCTCCAATTTTCGCTTCCTTCCATCGTACGAACCTCTTGTTTCAGCAATTAGAATGATTGTGTTTCCACTCTTCTCATATCGTTAGGACGCCGCAATTAAAGCACACGTCCTCCATTATGATTATGTCTCTCCTCCTGCCGCATATTTTCATCGCAATTAAATGCGAGACACGAAATTGTTCCCATAATCCGCCTTCCTGTTTCCACCGCATTCTTCTCTCCCAAATCAATTAGATCCGTTCTTTTCGCAGCGCTATTTTAATGACAGCCAACGCAACAATGATACGACACAATAAACTATCATCATTTCCAGCCACCGTTTATATCTCGGTCCACTTACATAACAATTACATATTAATTACACTGTAATCAGCATTACAAAAAAAAACTGTTTTCATTACTTCCTACATACATTAACAATATTATCTTAGTAAAAAAAAACAAATAAATTATATGGGACAATATTTTGAACCACTTACATAATTACAATTATATTTATAAACACAACTAACGGTTTTAATGAGAAAAAAAATGCAATTTTCACATATAATTAATAGCTATTTACAAAGGTATTTTATTACGAAATTTTGTAAATAATTAATAAACAACATGTTTATTTACTAATTTTGATCAAAATCTTTTTGCCCGATTTTCTAATTAATTGTGATGATCTTAATAAAATTAGTTTAAATATTATTTGTTATTTTTTTTCAGATTAATATAGAAGTGTTTCAATAATGGATAAAACTGAACGTTATGTGTAAGTATGAAGAAGAAATGGTTCAATTATATGGGATTTTATGATATTTATGAAACTATTAATTTTATTTATCGTTTCGACGTAATATAAATAAGATTATCGGATATCACAACAAACGTATTACAGTTTCATGCCGTCCGATTTATAGCCTCGCCTATAACAATAAAACAACGAAATAGCGACCAGTGTTATGTACTATCTCCCGCGAGTTGCGTATTACGAGCGAAGACGTTTCGCAACCGAAGAAAGTGTAGTTAGTGTAATTCGATTGATTTAGTAGTTAAAAGTGAGAATGGGCCTTTCGTGATCGTGAGGTATTCTCTAGATCTTTTTCTTCTTCTTCTTTTTTTCTCTTTCCGATCATGTTTTCGTACCGTAATTGGATCGAAATTTTCGGTTTCAGCGTGTTTTGAAATTAGTTTGATTAATCGTGGACACAACGAGATAGATCCGCGCACACAACAGACAGAATAGTCTTTTCTCCTTCCTTCGCCGATTTGCACAACAGCGAAACGAACGAACCCAAAGAAATTTCCCTCCTTTATTGGCTTAATTACGTAATCGTGAATAATTGAGATTCCGGCGCACCAATTTAATTATGTTGCACAAGTAGTTAACAACGGCAAACAACAACAACGACTACCACGGTAACCAGATATGCTCGAAACTACCAAGAAAAAAAAAACGAACCAAAGGTCATTAATTCGACATGAAAATTATCGTGTAATTGTTATGTTTTCAAATTTCTTAATTTACTTGATTTTACATAACTATTACGCGAGTTTTAATGTTCCTAACTTAAGCAATTTCTAGAATTCTTATGAATTACATGTATATTACCTGTACTATGTAAATATTTTATAATAATCTTGTAATAATCTTATTTAATTTAACTCGTTCTAGGTGTTAACGGTTATAGCGTAATTGTTGATTTTATTTGTAGTAATTAATATAGAATGCTTTCCATGATTCGCTCGACTAACATAGTTCAGCATTATTATAGTGGATATTCGATGTTAATTGATATTAAAAGAAGAAAAATAGGTAACATGCTTTGGTTTTGAAATGATTTGATGCGACTGCGTTCGGAATTGATGTCGGATGTTTTTCATTGAATGCTGCGAGAAGCCAGAGAGGCAGGGAATGAGAAGAAGAAGAAGCAGTCCGTTCGGTGGAGAAGAGAAGAAGTTAAGAGTTAAGTTAAGAACATAAAACCGCATCGTCGGGCATAAATCAAAATGTGAATAGATTGAGTGGAAGTCGCTGGTAGTGCATTACATATCGGTCGTGACGGTTAAAAACTACTAGGAAGAACTATAAACACTCTAAGAACACGCTTTATACTCCCATTTTCTGTGCTCTTGCGTACATACGTTTAATACATTACACATCTATGTACCTTCGCTCTGCTCCTCTTCTGTTTCTGGTCATGTACATTTTTCGTTCCTGTCTAACCGCGTTGCAGATATATTACACATATATACAGTGTTCAATACTGTAAGATAAAGAATAAAATTCAATCCTTTATAGATATTTTGATTGAAATTTCTTTGATTAACAGTAAATATAAGTGTTGAAATTTAGGTTCTATTAAGTTTCATTTAGTTAAGTATCTACTTTACTCTACTTTACTCAGAGTAAAGTAGAGTAAAGTAGAGTAAAGTA
>NW_017099560.1:0-8304 GCF_001412225.1 Nicrophorus vespilloides
TGATTTTCTCGAAAACTATAATACATAGAATAAATCCAAAAGATGCATATGAAAGCTGAATGTTTGCGGAATGTAGCAAGTATAGATACATTCCTGTGCTCTTATCCATATTGCTGTAATACGCGTTCAAATTAGAACGTTGTTGATGTTTTCAAATATTTTTTATAATTTATATTTTATAATTTATAGAATGCGGCTATTCTATGAAACATCCGCGTTACACGTGGGCTTACTGTACTATTATTAATAGAAATTACGTATTTAGAAGATAATTCTAGAAAACATGTTTTGTACGATATAAGTCATGAATAAAATGTATTGGATTTCAATTATCTATACCTTTATTTCGTAAATCATCTCATTGTGCTATTACAAAACGATTGAAACAAATCTCTTCCGATTAATAATTCAAAGACATAACTTAGTGATGTTATATTCATTTAATTGGCAACATTTCATCTGAAAAACAATAGACGAAGAAAGAAAAAAAAACATTGAATGATTCCTCGGTGGATACTAAATGTAATTAATAAGCAAAACGTTTAAATTTGTATTGACAATATGAATCCTCGTGATAATGAACGATTGCTATTCGTGCATCGAGTGAAGATAAATAAATACACGCTGGAAACACATAAAATCAGCCCGATTTTATTATTAACAATAACTGGTAATAATCACAGATTCAACAAAGATTATTATAATTTATACTAGTGAATGGCTAAATAGACCTGCTGCTGCTGCTGCTGCGGCCACACCGCATAAAACTGCTTAGGAATATATTTTTATATATATATATATAAAAAGAAGAGTCCATAAAAAAAACAATCATTTTAATCGATTTTTCTTAAATAATTTACCGCCTATTTATTTCGTCTATTCTATTTACAACACTATCTTATATTGACCTCAAATAGTTGTTTTTTTTTAGGCGTAAAACTTAAAATAGAAAAAAAAAAACCTAAAACACCGTTCAAAAAAAAAATCATCATCATCATCCATCATCATCGTTATTAGGCCAAAACAAAGAAGAAAAATATCATGTTTCCAATTGACAAATCACATGTAAACAATCCTCCTACCTAAATGTTAAATTAAACGATCGAATGAGAGAGAGAAAGAGTAGACGTACACGTTTTTTCCAATTAGATGACGAGACAAAATTGAAAATAATATTAGACAACAATCCTACTATACATATATATATTTGTTCTTTTTAAGTACACCTTCTTCAATCAAGTAACAGTATTTAAAAATTGGACGCTCTTTTTAGGATTGTTTTCGAAAACGAAAGAAGTAACATGTTGTACGTTATTTTCTCTTCTTTTTTTTTGTTTGTTTGTTGTTGTTTAAATCCAATGCGCTATAATTTATATAGTCAAACAATTATTTTTTTGAATTCAATTTCATTACCCGTGTGCTAAGAGTAAATGGCTCAGTCCATATAATATTTATATATATATATATTTTCTTTAATATATACACTGCTTTTGAAATGCGAATGAAGCGATTTCTACCATAGCTCTTCGAACGTCATATTTGAATAAGCCCCGTTTTTCCTCGCCTCCCAGTACTTTCCGTTGTATTCCCAAACGTCGTCTTTATCTTCGGCGCGATGCGAGAACCACAATGGTTCGTGATTGATTTTAGATTCCTCTCTGTGTTTCCTGCGATCCCTTTGCTGCGACTCCAGCTGCAATTTCAGTTGCTCAGCTGCGTTCAAATCGCCTTCCTCCAAAGCGCGTTGATCCGGCCTCAACCTAAACAATCATAATTTACTTTAATTCAGTTTCATTCAATAATATTGCAATAATACCTGGTATCTGTCGGAGGTAGCAGATGCGAATCCGGACCTAACTCGTTCAATTCCATCGCGAAACGTGTAAACCCGTAGTACCTCTCGTGATCAGGAGGCATCGTTCCTGCCCTCCAGATGCATTTCGCAGATGGCGCGACGCCGCAATACAACGCTTCCGACCATTTACCGAACAAATTGCAAACCGTCTTTCCGTTCTCGTCGTAAACAGCTCCAAGGACCTGCAGATGAAACAAGTAATTAGAATAATTGAATTGATTAAAGTTGCGAGGAATGATTGATCTACCTCCTGTCGCTTTGCGGACCAGTAACTAGCCTTGGCGAATGTCAATTTGCAGGAGATGCGTCCGTTGGAGATGTGCAATTCTCCGTACTGATCGACCCATCGCTGACCGCTGAACAAATTGTGAACGCAAGTTGTCACCTTGTTCCACGAGTAGAGATCACCGGTCCTCGGAAGCAGCACGTGCACTTTACCGACTGGTTGGAATTCCATACTTTTGCCCCAGAATTTCGTTTTGATGCGCGCCTCCTGCCAGAACGTGAAGTTGCGGCTCTCAGCGTGGCAAGCGCTTATCGGCGGATGATGCGAGACTTGTTCTGCTAAGAATTTAAATCCTTTATCCTCTCGGATGCATTCGTAGGTTTCGCCGAGAAGAGGATTGAAGGGTTTGTTGCCGGCACGGCTGTAGCTGTTCGCGTACGAAGAAACAGCGAACGCAGCAACTTGAATCATCCTCTCGTAGGGATCGTCCAGCTCCGCCGCTTTGTCCAGCAATTCCGAATACTCCAGCTCCTCGCACAATCGCTGCAGCATGTTCAGAGGTTCGTTCAGAGCGACCGGCATGCTGATCTGAGACAGATCCTTTCCTATGTTTTTGCATAGCAGATTCCAAAGTGATAATCCTTCGGTTCCAGGTCTGGGCGCTGGTAAAATAGTTCTTCTTCCCGTCAAACCTTGTCCGCCGTTTCCTTCGTTGACTACGGAGCTGCTGTTTTGATTGTAATCTCCGCCGAGCTCCGATTCGGAGCTGATACTGCCTTCGCCGCTGGACAAAGAGCCAGCCTCCGAGCTGCTATCCGATCCTCTCGTCCTGATCTCTGCTTCGATATCGTCGGGATGAAGCGTTTCAGCTTTGTCACCGATTTCTTCAGCATCGAAAAACTCGCTACCGCTAACACATGAACTACTGTAACTCAACGAGTTATTGAACGGCCGATGCTACATTCCGTTAACAAATTCATTAATATACGTTTTATCTATTCGATCGGTTATATTTACCGTATCGGAGACCGGATCCAATGACGACAGATCGTTTATATCTGAGAGCTCGTGCACTTTGTTGAGGCGCGTCTTCAGATCAGCGTTCTGCTGAAGCGCCTGATTGAGTGACGTTTTCAGCGAAGCTACGAGCGCCGTGCCGTTGTTACCGCCAGTCATCGACATGCTTTGAACATTGGCTTCCGCTTCGATAGCCGATTTCAAACGGTCCCTTTCCATAGACAAACTCAATGCAACCGCCTTCAAGTTGCCCAAAACTAAAAGAAAAAGAACAAATTGTAAATGTTAATTAAAGATTTTCACTTTTAAACTAACCGTTCTTGGCGAGAAACACGAAATCCTCGCGCGTCTGATTGTCGGGAGCGCAGTACGAATGTCTGTCCATATTGTGATGTTCAGTGGGTAAACTTTGGGGACCAGTTATAATTGCGTGCGGGGCGAGAACTGTTAAGCTGCTTCCGTTTCCTGTTGCGCCTGGCGAAATGGACAGGCCTGTAGTGGAATTGTTCTGCAAAACACACACACAGATAATGTAAATATAAGTATCGAAACGAATACAAAGATTTAGCAAAAAACACGTATGGATAGATTGATAGATAGGATGAAACATGCGGTGGTAAACTCACAGACAGAGGCGACGTATTGTCAGGATCAATGATTGAAACTCTATTGAAGGTCATGGTTAGGTCCACACTGCCACCTTTAGAAGACTTTTTCTTCTTCAGCCCAAATTTCTTTCCCTTTTTCACGTTAGGCGAGAGACCCTCTCCCAATGACTACAACAATGATATATAGCGTGTAAGAACATTGCTTCCAGCAAGTGCGAGCAGAAACTATGTGGATGGACGACACCTTACCTCGGTCTCACCGTAAGCGGAGTTGACCATGCAACCCTGAGATTCAATCGCGTTGAGCAGTCTCGTCAGCTGCGTTAAATTCAGCTCGATTAAAGCAGATTCTCTTTGAGCTTGCTCGATCGGCCCACCGGAATCCAACAGCCAATTTGCCAATCTTGCTCCGCCACCTCCCAATTTCAGACCCCTCGTCAAACTGCCGTCCCTGCTCATTATTTCCGGCGTCAGGGGCATCTCTAAAAGCATAATCATGTAAGTGAAATAATTTCGTCTCCTTCCTTAAAATCGCTTACTTCTAGTGTCTTCCGTTGTGGTGTTGAGATGACTAATTACTTTTGTGCCGTAATTTAAAACGTGCTGACGATACAGCCTGTGAACTGTGAGCTGATCCAGCCAAGCATTGAAGCCCTCCTCTGTTTTAGCTTTCAAATGGTAAATGAACTCTTCGGCGTCGATATCGAGTCGTCTGCGCGTCGCCTTGCTGGAAATCACCGAGAGACCGATGTCCACTGAACCGTGAACCTTGCCCTTCGTCAGCTCTGCAGGTCCTTTACCATACAGCAAAATCCCTTTATCCAACAGGAAGTATCTCTACAACATCACTTTAATCAATATCAATTCGTGAAGAATTACAACAATTTTACCTTATGCCATCCCTTCAAAGGCCATTTACGCTTCTTGTGCAAATATCCGCTGTACGAAGTGGGTTTGTTCTCGTACTTTTGACCATCTTTCAAGCCCTCCATGATCTCCCATTCGGAGCTTCTGCGACGTCCCTTCTTCCTTGCCGGCGGTTTCGGCGGATGGTTGGGTTGCTGCGTTAATTCTGCGCTGTCGGCGCTCAGACTGTTCGTTTCTGCACTCGCATCGCTGTCGCTGGTCGCCGTCTGACTGTGCTTCGTCTTCAGGGTCACCTTGACCGGCATCGGACTTCGCTTCTTCTCCATCGCGCAGATCCTCAAACTCTTCACGATCCGCACGAGACCCGTATGCGCCAAAGAACAAAAGTACTCAATCCTGCTCCCTCCTGTTGTCCTTCCTTTAAAATACGATCGTGTCGTGCTGCTGCTGCTTCTGCTCTATTGTCATCGTGGCAAGGAGGTGACAGTAATTCTGGATAAAAGAAATATACAACATACAGAAAACTTCATAATAACTTAATTGAGACAAACGTGAAAAACAAAATAAAATGTGCGCTGCGCGAAAACTCTGCCAAATTCTTTACCAATTTCGTTAGTCACTCGCTTAAATAGATTTCTAGTAAATCCTCAACAACAATCCTCTTACACCACATTGTATTGATTATCATTTTCTCCTCAATCACAAGATATGAATTAAACATATTTGATTATCTCTATATTATTTTATGGTACGTTACTTTATAAAATTGTCTGAGAATTGAAACATGCAATCAAAACGTTGCGATTTCTTAAACGAATTTAATGGTTTGCATTCACGAATTATGCTTAATTTACTTAGTTCAAGTGGTGTATCATCATCATATTAACAACGTACATGCTCGATGTTCAAGTGCTTTGATTATCCTCAATCTCTTCGAAGAGTACCAATTTATCACCGGTAGTACTTACATCACCCATCCAAATGCAAACAACTTGCTTAACTTTTAAGTCAAATGACACCGAAGATATTTTATTCTCGCGCAAAACTAAATTGAAATAAAACTGCATAAAGGGAAGGGAAAAAACAACAGTAGTTCGTAATTAAGGTGAGCCTTTTCAACAGGTTTAATTCATGTAAGTGCTCCACTTCCATTTGTGATTAAGCTCGTAGGCGTTTCATAGACGCATCTCGACGAATGAGAAGGAAAGTTTATACTTGAAAAAAAAAACTAGGTCAATTTTCAATTATTATTCGCAATTAATAAATGTATAAATTACAAAACGTAATTAAATTGCCATTTTTCACAGTAAATTCTGAACAAACTAAACAAGAATTTTCGTATTCAACTAAATTCGAAGAAGAAAAAAAATAATGTTTTGCCAAATTACATCATAACTAAATATACAGATTTACGCAGCAGAGATTTAAATAATTAAAAGCAACAAAGTGTTGTAATACAATATATATTGGACAACGAATAACAAAAAAACAATTCATTATCAACATCGAAATTAATTTGATACAATCTCCAAAGAAATTGTAAACAAATATTGGATAACACGATATAAAAATAAATGGATCGATTTTTATCAATAAGAAATTATTATTATTTTTTTTTAATCTTATGCTTCAAAAGTGCGATCAGATTTCCCATTGATAACATTACATTAAACAATTAGAAATATTTTCATTACATTTTTTGTTTGTCATTTCTGTTTAAAATTACAGTTGTTACAGCGAGAAAAGTAAGGAAACATCAGGTGTTATAGACTTTTTTTTTTCTTTATGCCTCGTTCGACATTGAAATGAAAACTTGGGCTTAGAAAACTCTATTCAAAGAGTTTACCTGCAATTTCAGGAACTTATAAATATACCTTTTTCAAGTAACTCAGACATTTGGTTTACGTACTCAAATAACCTCAAGATCAGATACATTTTCAAAATTAAACTTATTAAAATTATTGATTAAATTGTGTAACAGTTATTGTATTTTCAGATTCTTTGTTATTTGTGCGTTGAATCATATTGGCTATTATTAGGATTATCATTTAAACACTTAAACATTTGAATAGAACCCTCGAAAAATGGGTAGAATACGTAGAAAAACATCCCGGATTGATATGTCATCAATTTCTCGCGAGAATCTATAAACTATGTCTAATATATTTGTATAAAAGTTGTAAAACATTTTAGAGCTAAATCATCGTTGGTATTTACTACTACTTCCTTTGATAGTCCATATATCATATGTCATATCCCAATGTCTTGGGAAACGTCCAAGTGTAAAATATAAAGAAAAAAAAAACTATTAATATTTCAATGAAAAGTAAGTAACAATAATACGACATTTGTGAGAATAAATAAGCGATTCCTTTGAAATATTTAGAAAATTCTAGAAAGTAATATTCGAGTCGAGTCACTGTTTTTCTCAAATCAACTTCAAATATGCATATTTCAGACGGCATTGAATAATTGATGCGTATCGCATGAAGCAAAACCGAACTAATTGAGTACTTGAAATCCGTTAATTACACATCAAACATGCAATTGTACAAACAAATGCTTTCGGTGGACACATGAATTATTAATCGGAAGAAGTAACATTCGAACTTTTGATGACAAAATTCCCACAAATTGTTTAATTATTTATAATCATTTAATAAATCGTTTGATGTCCGGAGTAACGAGAACTGATTAACAAATATCTCGAGCACTCGAAACAAACTAAATTTAATTTGGAAACTCTCTCCTCTCTCTCTCACAGGTGGTGAGTCAGCGACAATCCGATCGTCGGACCCCTCAAGATACTTATTCTAATTCTGTGTCCGTATGTTGTTTACCGATTCGGAGTTTACGAATAATGAAACGAGACGATGAGTGCGCGATTTTTAAATAAGTATGATTGTATGGTAATGCCGTGTTGTGGACTTTTAACGGTCGCAAGGCCATCTTCATATCAAGCGCAGAGTCTTATTCATGTATCCGTTCATCGGTTTTGTGCAGCAGATGCAAAATATATTTCATATATTGCAAATACCTCGCATAGTGCTGCTTCGATCATTGCGAATTCTCTATAGTACGCTTTGAAAATTTCAAAACAAACAAACAAACTATTAGGTTTTTACCTCTATACCAGTGGTTCCCAAACATATTTGGCCCCCTTTCCAGAAAAAAATATTATACAGCGCCCCCTGGATTTTATTTTTACAGCCCCCCAAATACACCTTTGCCCATCACCGCCCACCTGGATCGCTGCAGCGGTTACATCCACTTTTGTGCTGTTTATTTGTATGTGGTTTGAAAGTCCTAGGTTAATCCGGTTTCAGGCAGTGTGAGATATTGGCGGAAAATGTTAAAAAATGTATATACATAAATTTAGTAGTATGTTTTGCAATGTGCTTGTCTCTTGTAATATTGATAGGTCAGTTGAAACGTATAATAGATAGGTTAGTTGAAAGCCAAAGGCAAGATTAAAGCTGGAAACTATTTATAGAGTTCCCATATTTTCCTTTATAAATGAATCGACGTTCAATAAATATAAATATATAACATAGAGTTTTCAATGACAGCACGGATCGTCATGCATTTACACTGAAACATAGCTGTAGCTACATATTTATCATCAATATTACGCTATAAACGTATTAAAGTGGTTGTACACTAACTAAATGGAAACTTGCCAAGTGACGCGTAAAGTATTTATAAGTAATTAAAACGTTTAAATTGGTACA
>NW_017099560.1:8314-8877 GCF_001412225.1 Nicrophorus vespilloides
AAAGGATCATATTTTTCGCGAGGTAATGTAACTTTTCTTAGGTTAATCTGTCCACCTAATTAGCATACTTTAGAGCAGTAAATTTAAAAGTGAGCCAACTTAAATAAATAAAAACATTACCAAAACGAATGTGATTACAAATTTCTGTCATTTCCTTGTCATCTGTCACCATGATTATTATAATTTACAGTCATAATATTAAGTTGGTACACCTTCCACAAGTCTATATTACACGTACTTGATCAAAGTGACAAGTATCGCGTTGCATATTCAGTTTAAAACGATAAGCATTTCCAAACGATATTACGCTATAAACGTAACGATTCACTAACACTAACTAAATGGAAACTTGCCAAGTGACGCGTAAAGTATTAGATAAACTAAGGTTTACACTTATAATCAATTTCATACCGTTTATTTTAACCTAAGAAAAGTTACATTTCTCGCGAAAAGTATGATCCTTTATAATTTAATATTATAAAATAATTACTCAATTACTAAAGTATAAATATTTAAAGTAATAGATTTGTATATGTACAATTTAAACGTTTTAATTACTTATA
>NW_017099561.1:0-9718 GCF_001412225.1 Nicrophorus vespilloides
TTCCCCATATAAACTAATTTTTCTTACAATTTATTTTGCGAAATGCTCGTTAAGCGAGGTTCCACTGTACGTACAATTCTCGTGATTCTTGTCAATTAAAGTACACAATTGTACCCATATAACAAGTATACTGTTCAGATTTTCATGTATTCGATTTATTATTTCATAATTTACAATAATTTTATAGTGAAATTCCAAAATAATGACCCAACTTATTAATTTAAAAAACAATACTAATTGATAATTAAATTTGAATTAACCAAACTACAATTATATAATCAGACTGCTTCAATTGAGACTTATTCGTGCGTCATATTTAGTTTTAGCAGCGGTCTGCCGTTTAAGTGCAGGGCGGAATAATACGAATGTTGCTTAATATTTTCATAAATGTTGCGGAATATTTCGCCGCGTTCGCAGTTTACCCAGCTATGTCCATTATCCAGTCGACTTACTTCCTTTTTCTTTTGGTGGAGCGCTGAAATTCGCAATTAACAAGGCCCGGCGCACTGAAAATGCAATTCTTTTGTACGCTTCAGTTGAAGTTTATATTCGAAATAACGCTCTGTCTTCGCGCACACACACAATGAAAACCTTTGTTTGAGGTAAACCTCCCACCAAAAATACGAAACGCATAATTGCAGCTGCTGTAAATGAATGTCCATAATTTTTCAGTAGTTTATCCATACTTCACTAAATTGACTATGAAATAGTTTGTCTATAATTTCTAAATAGATTTGAACATTTTTATGAAGAATGTAAAAAAGTTTATCCATAATTTATTTGTAATGATTTATCCATTATTTGAAGACTTCCAAATAGTTTATCAATAATTTCCATGTAGACTTGAAATATAGGTATCCCCCGAGTTCCGTTCCAAAGGGTTGTTCGTAAGTCGAATTTGTTCGTAAGTCGGGGGAATTTTTTACTTTTATATATGTTAAATCCGTATTACTGACTGCATACATTTGAAAAAATAGATTCAAATAAACAAAATACTTACAAATACTTTTCAATGTAGACATAACGATTATTTAATTAAAAAAAAAACGACAAAAGAAACAAATGCAACAAAACAGATCAATTTTTGTTTGGACAGAACATTTTTATCTCGTTGTAACAAGTTGGAGCTTTTAGAATTTTTTTCGTAAGTCCTGAAGTTCGTAAGTCGGGGAATACCTGTAGTTTATCGATAATTTCAATGGAGGCTTTACCAATTATTTCTATGAAGATTTAGAAATTATTTATTCTAAGTAGTTTTAGATATATTTTGGTCATTATGAGGTTGAAAAGATTCATTGCTTCTTTATAGTAAAAGTAAAAGTAAGACGATCCTAATTGTATAAGGATTGTGTTATTCATAGTTGGAACATTATCAAAGCATATAATAGGACAAATGACACTACCTTTTGGGATGCCTGATAAAATTTGACACAGCTTACTTTGTTTTATTGAAATCCGATGGAAAACAACTGATGTTTAAATCATAAATCCATCATTATCTTTTTTATTAAATAATGCATTGTTTTGTCGTTTTAAAACAAGCGTTCTATTTGCATTGCATATCTTTTTCATACATGAAAGCTTGCGAAATGAATACACCACGATGTTTCATACGAGTGTGTGTGGGATTGCGGGTGCAAAATTCGGTTTTGTGGATGTGCATGCATGTATATAAATGAATGAATGGATGTGTTTGTTTGCTTTGCGGCTGTAGAGATGTAGCTTATATGCGAGGGAGGAGAGAGGCGGCAGCGGCTGCGGAGAGACGGTGGGTTTTTGGGGGTTGGCGTCGGCGGCGGCGGCGCCCGAACTGGGTGTGACCCAGTTGAGTCGTCCTCGTCGTCGGTACGGGCAGTTCACCGACGCCTAACGGTGCCTGTGCCTAGGCCGCTCCGCCGCAGCCGCCTCCATCATCATCATACAACTCAAACAAAAACAAAACACCTAAGATCAAAAAAAACAAAAACAAAAGTTCGCGTTTGCATGTTACAACAAAAAATTGAATAAAAGCAGAAGCAAACCTCTCACTCAGGAATGTTGAATACCTCGAGGAACGCTATATCAGTGATACCGCAGTGAAGGCGCGCGCTCTGGATAAGAAAGAAGGCGAAAAAGACAAGAACGCGAAAAAAGCAGTGGAAAAGAAAAAGGACGACTACGAACGCTCTCGGTTTCGGTATGGAAATTTACAACTTCTTTCTGGTTTAATTGCATCCCACGTATTCGCATTCCTCGTTGCCAGGGAATTCCGCAACGATAAAACGCGCACGAGAAAAGACAGAGAAAGCGAAAAAATCTGTTAAATTTAGGTGGAACAGAAGTGCACAACGGCCGCATTTGAATATCATCGATTTTGCGTAACAGAAACCTGAACGTAAATATTACTTAATCTTAGCGGTCTCATATAGAAACAACATTGTTATTAACCTCGGTGCGTTGCATTAAGCTAATGGAATTACAATCCAATTTCGATTCATCAATTAAAACCGCAAATGAATTTAATTTCGTTCAATGAAAACCATTCATCATAAAATATCAAGTATTCATTGAAAACACGTATAAACTATTATACAACTTTTACTAAACTACCTACTGATTTATTTTTTGAAGATCAAGTTATAAATTTAATCAATTTTAATACGTATTTATCAATGAAAGTAGAAAATTGTATTTATTAGATAAATCTGAACGCATCCACTAAATACATATTGACCCTAAGGTGTAGGGTCAATGATCAATACCTGTCACTACATATACACTACACACTAATACCAAATTAAAGTCTTATAAAGTATTGATTTACAAAATAATGAAACATATTTTTGTTATATAATAACAACAAAGAAAGTATTGTCTGTTTTTTTTTTGTTATATAATTTTCCAAAGCATATGTACACTAATTTAGATAATTTCAGTCAATATGTCTAATCTTCTTTTGATTAGTTGCGTAATTACATATGGTTTCCTAATTTGCTTGCACATCCCATACAGAATCATTGCGCAGTGTTTACGCATATTTACAGTAATTATACAGAAATATTGATTTCGTAAAAAAGACAATAACATTGTAATGTGTCATGTTGTTTACTTTTTTATATAAATATTTTAATAATAAAAATAACACCAAATGAAGGCAAGTTTTCATAATCCGTTGTTTTATCCAGTTATGGATATAATAACGAGATTACGACCGGATGATTAAGCGACGCGTGAACGATATTTCCATATACGTACTTTACGCTCTTCATCCTTCAATTGTTCACAACTTTAACTAGTCTTTATTAACAATTCTACCGTTTTTTTTTTTATTATTTCCCTCTTAAACCTCGCTTCGCAATGAGTCATCATCGAGAATAAGACGTTTTACACTCTCAAATGTCCCTGCATAATACTTAAATACTTCTTTTTTTTTCAATACATGATCTATATCATTATTCTCAAATAACATAACAACATTATATAAGATTTTTGAGTTATAACAGCGTATATTATATACATACGAGTGGAGAGAGTTTATAGAGATAAACAATAGTAATAAAAGCAAAGCGTTTAATGAACGGAAAACACTTGAATATCGTATCCAGACCAATTAGATCGAATCCAGATGTAGGAAAGCCGGCGGGTCGACGACCTGAAACAAAAGAAGTGCAAAAAAAAACAAAACTTAAAAAAATTGAAGAGCGTTGCACAACGTTTAAATTGAATTCTGGGGAAAGTCAAAAGGCGCGAGTCTAAACAGTTTCCTGAAAAATCAATAACGACAATAAAAAAAAACCATATGGAACGTGGGTGAATTTATTCGATTTAGAAGTTTTTTTTTATGCTACGGTTATTATACAAGTTGTGCAGGGAACAGCGAGCGTGGGCGAACGAACCGTGCAGAATGTGTAAAATCTAATTACACATTTCATAAACCGAATTCTGTTTGCTGTTTTATTACAATTTTTGTATATATTTATAGTCGAATTTCTTGCATCATAACTCAATTATAATAAACAACATTTAATTTAGCTTTTTTAAGCAGAAAAACTGAAATAAATGCATGAAATGTTTAAATTTTTATTCTTCAAATTAAAAAATGCATAACTTTCTGAATGATGAAAAAAAATTAACACTTAAATTATTGATTAACTTTTTCAATATTTAGCTTATTTTTTGCACATATACAAGTTATTTGTCAAAATGTAACCGTTTTATGATATATTTTCATATGTGCAGTATTCAATTCGAAAATAGTTTGGAAACTTTTGGCTATCGATCATGCCAGAGTTATGTGTGTGTGTTTGGACGGTCGGCAGTGAACGTAAATTCTTTCAGTTTGTTTTGCTCGTGGCGTGTGCAGATAAAGTCGTGACACGCCATAAACAGTGGTCAAAATTCAACTGCACGTCACGTTCATCACTGTCGGACCGTCCGTCCTGGGCTGCTGAACTCTGCCCTTTAACACGAGGTTTGCATACAACAAACGGAAAGACCATTTGACCAACATCGCTCATACGCGACGATAATTCACTGCAATGAGTAACTGGATTTCAACTCTCTGGCAAATTCTTTACAGAAAAATAAATAAATCTCTATTTTTTCCATATAATAAAATTACAAATAATTCCAAAATGTATGAAAAAAAAAATTATGTTCGATATGATTTCAATATTTATTAATTAATTGAATTGTTAAAATATTTCATTCTTGTACTACTGAATAAATATTTTGTAAGCGATTTAAAATATTAATTAACTGCATTTCAACATAGTTGCAATATTTCATTGTAAATTGTAGTGGTGTCAGTTGAAACTACGAAATTCTCTTCCAACAATGTTATTATCTCGGTTCGCATCGTTCTTGTTACCCTCGTTGTCCAAGTAGGACACGAAATGCGACCATAAAACCCTCCTCCTTCGCGTAAACTTCTTTTTTTTTTTAAACTAAACTCTTTACGTAAAACTCGCGCTGCTTGGATTGTCACAAATAAAAAGGAACGCTCATCATGAAAAGCTGAATTTCGCAATTACATTTTTAAGACTCGCTTTTCAGTCCGTAACACTTGCATTTCATAAAATTACTATATTAAATTTCATAACAATTTTTTTATACATAATCATATTCTATCGTTTCCAGCGTATTTTTAATTTAATGATATAAAGTACGGAAATTATACATAATCTTTCAAGGACAATAATGATATCCGGTGTCTATTATCTAACGTTAACATATACAGCGTGTCATAAAAAGCTTCAATATAAGACTGAAATAGCTTCTTACTCTAATCACTTCTACAAATTCACTTTATAGGGATATAAATGTAAGTTCTCGTTAATATCAATACTCCATACCGATTTCTTATAAAAACGTCTTAGGAATAATTGATTTCAATTATAAATATCTTAATAAGTCATTGTTGAAATTTTTCCAAATATTATATAATAAAATTAGATATTCCATTTTGCACAAGTGTCAAATGATTACTGACATAACCTCAACAGAAACGAAGTAACATCAAATTAAAATAGTAACGTTTCTTTTATGACACTTTATTTTTTTTTATAAATATTACATTTAATTTTGACAATATTTGTGTATAATAGAAATTGGTAAGACGAATTGTTGAAATGTCAACAATTACTTAATAAAATTAGATATTCCATTTTACACAATTGTCAAAAGAAAACTGATATAACCTCAACAGAATCAAAGTAACATCAAATTAAAATAGTAATGTTTCTTTTATGACATTTTTTTTTATAAATATTACATTTACCTTTGACAATATTTTAGTATTGTAGAAATTATTAATACAAATTGTTGAAATGTCAACAATTACATAATAAAATTTGATGTTCCATTTTACATAAGTGTCAAATCAATACTGACATTACTTCAACAGAATCGAAGTAACATGAAATTAAAATAGTAACGTTAATTTTATGACACTTTCAATTTTTTTATAAATATTACATTTACTTTTGACAATATTTGTGTATAATAGAAATAGTTAATACCAATTATTGCAATGTCATCAATTACATAATAAAATTAGATGTTCCACTTTAGATAAGTATCAAATAAATACTGGCATAACCTCAGCAGAATCGAAGTAACATCAAATTAAGATAGGAACGTTTCTTTTACATTTTCTATAAATATTACATGTACCTAATTTGAGAATTATAGAAATTGTTAATACGAATTGTTGAAATGTCAACAATTACATAATAAAATCTGATGTTCCACTTTACATAAGTGTCAAATCAATACTCACATAACCTGAACAGAATCGAATTAACATCAAATTAAAATAGTAACGTTTCTTTTATGACACTTCAAATTTTCACAATATTTGTGTATAACAGAAATTGTTAACATGAAAAGTTGAAATGTCAACAATTACATAATAAAATTTGATGTTCCACTTTATATAAATGTCAAACAAATACTGACATAACCTCAATAGAATCGGAGTAACGTCAAATTAAAATAGTAACGTTTCTTTTATGACATTTTATTTTTTTTTATAAATATTACATTTACTTTTGACAGTATTTGTGTATAATAGAAATTGTTAATGCGAATTGTTGAAATGTCAACAATTACATCATCAAATCTGATGTTCCACTTTGTCAAATGATTACTGACAGAAACGAAGAAATAATAACATTTATTTTATGACAATTTAAATTTATGACATTTACCTTTGAAAATATTTGTATACAATAGAAATCGTTAATACGAATTTTATCTTAATAATGCATTATTGAAATGTCAAATATTATATAATAAAATTAGACATTCCAAAATACTTAAATATTGAATGAAAACTGACATTATCTCAAGTGAAATGAAAATGGCGTCAAATTAAAAAAAGTAACGCTTCTTTTATGACAATTTTGATTTCATTCTAAATATTAAATTTGTATTTGAAATTATATGGATACAACAAATGTTTAATTGGTAAACATTTTAAAATGCATTATCACAAATTATTTGGATGAGGAACCAAGAAGTGATTACGTGAGATTTTGCAAACCGACAAAAATGTAATTATTACTTTGACAACGAAAACCGTCCACCTCTTAGGTTTTCGTTGTCTACGAAGAAGACGTAAAGACGGCAAATGGATGACGCCGTAAATTGGTTGTCAATTACTTTCCGGCAATCTGGGCCGGAGGCGGCACTGATAAATCGTACAGACGCACAGCAAACCCTTATAGATTATACATTCCATGAGCGGACGTGGAAATATTTATAAAATGTTTATGGTCGTAGGAGGGTTGCGAGCGAGTTCAATAACTTGATTATGCATTATTTATCATGGAAGTCCTCATACATAGAGAAAAGGGTCATAATCAACGGATTCTACAGCATAGATAAACAGGCAGATCAACAGCAACAGCAGCAGCAGCGGTTCTTCTCATACAAAAAGGGTTATTATCGATTCCCGTAAGCCGCTCCACATAGCTGTGAGAAACTGGGTGTTAAGTTAAGGTAAATTATTGATGCGAGACAATATAACGTTGTTGCATACGCGAAACAATGCATCTTGTCAAATGAGATACGTATCGGACGACGGCAGAAAAATAAAAAAAAATTACATCCATCTCGCATATTTAATATCCCCAGTGTATATTGTTATTTCTTTCCTCTCCATTCCTTTCACGAGAAAGTATCTTTATGTGACTCCGTTGTATTCTTCAGCATCGTCTGTTTTTTTACGCTCACATCCGACTTTGCCTGTTTGCACTTTGAGCATTATACGTGAATATGACAATTTCGCAAATTACACATCTTTTTAATTACTTTAAATGGAACCCACTTAGATTATTAGGCTTTTTAGGATCAAGGTTTTGATGTTGCAGTATCTGTACTCTTTTCTAATCACTGGATGCGCTTCAATCGTTTGACATTAATGAAAGGTGGATGCGCCGGGTCAAAGCACGATTCGATTGTTGTGGGATAGTTCAAGGCGTCTGTACTTTGGGTTGCCTATAACTCAAGCTTATTGTGGATTCGTTTTTTTTTTTATAAATTATTATAATCAAAGGTATTATTATTTTCAAGAGAAACTCGCAGCTTTGATTCGTTAAGTATTTAATTACGTGTAATTTCGTAGTGATAACTAATTTAGGTAACTGACCTATGGGAACGGCAGGCAATTGTCTAAAGAATGTATAGACTGGCGCTTCAGTAGAGCACGAAGTCCGGACGAGTGCGGTCGTTGTATTCGATGTACTTCCTAGTGTTATTACAGGATGTTAAGTTCTTAGGTGCGCCTTAATCATCAATGAAAACAACAGTTTTACTCCTACACTGTGCTTTAAGTTTACATTTAAACTAAATTCAAGAACAAAGTGTTTCTAGTCGTGCTCAAATTTACCTTAAACTTCCTCCAAGGTTTGTCCATTCATACAACCCACTTTTGTTGCTATCGATCTCATAATATTGATCACAACGGAAATGATGAATGTCTTTTAATCTACATGTTAACCACAAAGTTTTCTGGAAATAAAATTACGAATTAAATAATGCTTCTTTGCAAAATTCTTAATATAAATAATATAACCACATCCACGTATTGCACGTTTATAATCTGAGGTTTACGTTATCTTTTATCAATGATAATGCATTTGTGTAAAGAAACAAAGTCTAAAATTGCTATTCCAAGCAGTGTTCCCTTTTTATCTTCGAGTGTTGGCCTCTTCGGTTACAGCAGCAATGGCACTTCTCCAAAAAAAAATCTTGACGTGATTAATATCCCTTCACCGCGATCAATACTTAATGAAAACGTGAACTACTTGCAAAGATAAATATCGTTTAAATAATTACTCATTTTGTTCTTAATGTCTGAGGGAATTAGATGTAGGTGGGTTTAATTCTAGAACGGAAATTCAGAAAGTGAAGAAGAGCTAGGTCAACTATGACCCAATTAGGTGCGAGGGCGTCGATGTAATTAAGGACCATTCAGCTGAATGGTAGCAATTGCGTGGATAATTTCTTCGAGACGTGGGAAATCTCTTGAGGCTGCGAATTACCATCTGCATCTGGGATGAGCGATCAATTTTAACCCATTAACCATTTGTGCAATCAGCAGCACGTCTTGGCGATGCTGGTGATGAATGAAAACGGAAATCTTCTTGAAATTTTCGCTTATCATAAAATAGAGTGCAATAGATTTTACACTTAATGTATCATCAACACGCTAACCGTTAATACTACTTCCGAAAAGCTTTTGTTACAATAATATCTTTACATAATTTAACGAATAGATTATTCATAATTTACTTAATTTAATTGGTAATGCGATGACTTACTTATTCTATAATTTATGAAATCAATTAAGTATTTGTTACTTTTAATAGATTTTGCACTAAAACTTCTATTAATCATTTTATAATCTTCATTCATTCATTTATTTTTGCTCTTGATCTAGATTCAAGTAGATCAGCTGTCGGGGAACCGGGGTAACGGGGAACCCCCAAAATGGGGTAAAAATGATTTTTTTTTTGGGTAATAGGGATTTTTTTCTAATTTCATCTTACCAAACTCTAAGAGCGGTTCTCTGACTACTTTTCCAGATCTTGATGTACAAACTGTGAATTGGGTTGTAGATCCTTTTAAATGTGAAATTACTAACATACCAGAAGAACCTCCAGGTTTGGCAGAGGCAATTCTTGAACTTCGATCCAATACTGAAGCACGTATTCAATTTGAGACCAAAGCAAAT
>NW_017099562.1:0-26585 GCF_001412225.1 Nicrophorus vespilloides
TCTGTTAATCTTGCGAATACTATTGTTAAGAGCTGTCAATCAATAGAATGGCGCTAATTTTAAATCCAGCGTTTTTAATGAGACACTCTTTAGATGTGAAAGTATTCATCAATTTGTTAATATTGGTAAAACAATCACAATGTTGATGTTAAAAGTGTATTATCCAGTTTTGATATAAACAATATTAGAAAATGTATACATTTTTAGTTAAGTTTTTCTATTAAAAAAATGAAGATATTTTTGTTGTCTATTCATTTAACTTATCTTTTTTCTTATTTACCTTAAGACGTAGTAATTCATGAATGTAAAATTTAAATGAAAAGTCGCATGCAGTGTTATTTATGAATGCAGACTAATGCAGCATTTAAAAATTAATTTATTAATTTGTTTGCTGCTCTTTAATTAGTGCAGCTATGAATACGTAAAGAGGTGCGCGTCGGCAATTACACACCGGTTTTAATAGTTACGTAATTTCTCGCGCGCTCGTCGTCTTCCTCATCGTTCTGTAATGGCGTGTCTTAAGTGCTAATGGAATACTTTGGGTTTGCCGTTTCCCGCACGTTACGATGATCGATGCGCGCAACCGCGCGTATGTTAGATAATGCCCGGCGTATCCGCGATATTTCATTAAACAATGGAGAGAGAGAACGATGACAAACATTCGATATTCAATTTGCTTTTCGCAGTATCATAAAATCAAATAACGGACGTAAATGTGAAACATGGGCAATTTGTCCGGCAGATCAATAATGGAGTAGCGGCGGCTGGACTGGATGTTACGCAAAAGGATGAAGGGTGGCAGCAGAAGGACACCCTCGTGCCTCATCCCTCATAACGAAAACCCATGAATCCTGCCGAAAGGATGCCGAAACTCATAAAACAATAGTGCCGATCCTGGGAACACGTCCACGGCCTAACGACTTTGTCCGGTTTAATGGTCGATGGACCATAACCATCGCGGACTTAAGACCTATCAAAGTCCTTCTAACCACCCTATTTACAACGCACGCACAAAAATAACACTTTCCTCAGAACGGAAAAAGGAAAAAGTAGTAGTACTACCACTACTACCGCCGTTCTGGATATAAATCCACGTTCGGTTACACAGCTCTTCGCATTTTTTTTTTGCTTTTCTGCTAGGAGAACTTTTGCCCCTAAGTTATGCGCGGAAAACAACTTTCCGCACGCCACTAAAACAATCGCATCGAACGATTTATGGTGCTTTCCTTTTTCCAAATTCCATCAGGATCAATTCATAAACATATTACATCATTCTCATTAAAAGAATTCTGCTACATCAACTAAACACAATTTGTACAGAAATATACCAATTTATTACTAGCAATACTTTAAAATATGTTCAGATTAAAAAGTGTAAAAAAAAACGTTCAAATTTTGTCCGTGTTATTCCAGAAATCTGTAAATATTGAGATGATACTTTTGTTTAATTGAGAAAAGTAATGCTATTAAGAAATGAGAAAAAGTATACTTTAAAGAAACAGTGCAATTAGTGTCCGTGTTATTCGAGACTTCGTGTAACTCAAGTACTATGTATTTCGAAGGAAATCTGTAAATATTGTGATTATACTTTTGTTCAATTGAGAAAAGTAATGCAATTAAGAAATGAGAAAAAGTATATTTTGAAGAAACAGTGCAATTTGTGTCCGTGTTATTCGAGACTTCGTGTAACTTAAGTATTTTGAAAGTAATCTGTAAATATAGTGATGATACTTATGTTCAATTGAGAAAAGTAATGCTATAAAGAAATAAGAAAATATTTACGTTAAAGAAACAGTGCAATTAGTGTCCGTGTTATTCGAGACTTCGTGTAACTTAAGTATTTCGAAAGTAATCTGTAAATATAGTGATGATACTTTTGTTCAATTGAGAAAAGTAATGCCATTAAGAAATGAGAAAAAGTATACTTTAAAGAAACAGTGCAATTTTTGTCCGTGTTATTCGAGACTTCGTGTAACTTAAGTATTTCGAAAGAAATCTGTAAATATAGTGATGATACTTTTGTTCAATTGAGAAAAGTTATGCTATAAGAAATGAGAAAAAGTATACTTTAAAGAAACAGTGCAATAGTGTCCGTGTTATTCGAGACTTCGTGTAACTCAAGTACTGCTTAATTTGAAAGAAATCTGTAAATTTTGTGATGATACTTTTGTTCACTTAAGAAAAGTAATGCTATTAAGAAATGAGCAAAAGTATACTTTAAAGAAACAGTGCAATTAGTGTCCGTGTTATTCGAGACTTCGTGTAACTCAGGTACTGTGTAATTCGAAAGAAATCTGTAAATATAGTGATGATACTTTTGTTCAATTGAAAAAATTAATGCTATTAAGAAATGAGAAAAAGTATACTTTAAAGAAACAGTGCAATTTGTGACCGTGTTATTCGAGACTTCGTGTAATTCAAGTACTGTTTAATTCGAAAGAAATCTGTAAATATTGTGTTGATACAGTTTTTGTCAGTGTTATTCAAGAAATCGTGAAACTCAAGTATAGTGATTAGAAAGTTGTATGTAAATTTTATTATAATACTTTCAAATTACATATAAACAATGAGTAAAAGTTTCAATTTTGTTTACGTAATGTAATTGAAAAAAAAAAAACGTGTGAAAAATATTACATAATACATTTCCATATAATTTTTATATATAACTGCACATATAATTGCAAATGAATTTGAAATAATTATATTAATTAATAATTAAAAAAAAGAAACTCGAGTAAAGATTTTTGTTATAATGTTAATTAATGATAATTTCAACATTGATAATGAAGTAATTTTGAAGTGAATCTGATATAAAAGTAAAATGTAAATGATTAAACTAATTATTAATAATTATAATTAGTGGGTGGATGCGCCGGGTATCGATAAATAATTAAAAGTTTATTGTAATGTAATTTAATCAAAAATTAATAGAAAAATAAAATTGATAATTGAATATAAAAATTTTCAAGTAAGTTTTCAAATGAAAGTACTAATATTAATGAAAAAAAGTAAATTAATTATCGGTAGTTGGGTGGAGGCGCCGGGTATAAATTCATTCAGCTCAGACCGCACTCGACTTTGCAATCATACGTGAACGTAGGTGGTGATTAATGATCCCGACGAATCGTTATTTATCCTGTGATGTTTCAATTCGTTATTTATCACCTCTAACCGACCAAAAAAAAAGAGAATATTTATAGAGAGAAAGAGGAGTAAAGACACAGAGTGCAACCAAAAAAAAGTGCAAACATGGTTTAGTTTTGGTTTACTTGTCCAACGTACAAAAGCCACACCAACCCACAAATGGCAAATTCAAAAGGACGAAGAGAGATGATAGAAAGAGAGAGAAAGAGAGAGAGAAATACACGCAGAGAGAGGGAGAGTCCAGACGCGTCCTGGCAATTGAATAATGTTGTTCAAACATCGCGTTGATTTATGGACACGCGAATAAATCACGCAGGATTCATCCTTATTAACTCCGCGGCGCGCGCGCTCCTGCGGAAACCGGAAGAAAGCAACAAGGACGAACTCAAATCATTGTTCGATTCTCTCCTAATGCAATTTAAACTCCGAACAGTAAATGAACAATCCAATACTTTCAAAACTTATCAATATAAAATAAATCAGCTTGTAACAACAAACAAATTTAAACACACACACAAAAAAAAATATATATATAGTGTCCATCGTGATTTGTTCAGTCCCGTTTCCGCAATGGCCGCCCGGATTTTAAAATAAAATATAAAACGTAAATGTCACCGAAATTAATTAACAAATATACAATGAAACGTAATTTATTGTGTACGAGTCGTATGGATGCGCGCCTATTTTATATATCTATATATATATATATTTTGTTCTTTTTTTTTAATGTATATTTATTTTGTTTTTTCATCCGTATAAAAATGATCGAGGCTGCCCGGCATATTATTTCCGCTCCATTTTGCTTAATTAAATATTTCATTTCCTGTCCGAATGTTAACTTTAATTTCGAAAATTGGCCCGAATCAAAGCAAATTATTGATGCTATATAAATTTGCAAATTATAACGAAACTCCATTGTCATTTCCACTTTATAGTTTTTTTTTTTAATCGAAACATATTTCTGTACATTTCAGTGAATTAAAGAATTGTGCAATAGTTAATATTATTTTATAGCAAACACACAAGAAAATCACAATGCAGTAACATATGCAATTATAGGTGAAATTACATATTTATATACTGAAACGTAGAAAATTCTAAACTAATATTAATGTAATTATTTATATTATTCAATAATTTTGCAGTTAAACAAAAAGATAACAAAATCAGTACATCAAGGTGAGTTTGAGTTTTTTTTTTGTATATTTTCATTGAATATGAAAATTCGCAAAGTGAAAACACATTTCAACTTGTTTAAAATGGAAATTTGTAAAAAGAGAATCATATAAATCAAAGACTTTATTTCGTTTCAAAATTTTATTTCGTATACAAATGTATAGAATTAATAAAAAATGTAACTTTTTTTTCAGTAAAGTAAACTTTTGTAAACTTAACTTTTATTTAAGAAATTGTTCCATATTGAAATGTGAAGGATCAATAGAAATGTATGTATATTTTATTAAATTTCAACATTTCTTTCTCTGTGAAATTGAAAAATCTTTTCAACATAATGCGAATACTTTAATCATAAAATAAAAACTTTTTTTCATTTACAAATTTATTTCATATAAAAATATGTAGAATCAATCAAAAGGTCAATAAAATTTATGAAAGTTTTACATATTGCTGTCATTAAAAGTGAAAATTTGCAAATTGAGAACTTTTGTAAACTTAATGTAATAACCTTAAATACAGTACACAAAGAAACGTAAAATTTTACTCTCATTTAACAAATTTATTCCATATACAAATGTACAGAATCAATAGAAATTTTTATATAAATATTTAAGATTTGATTTAGTCTTATGTTATTCAACATTGGGAAATGAAAAATGTATTTTCTTATTTTCAATATGACAAACTTTATTATATTTTTTAATGAAATCATTGAATTATTCACACAGAATCAAAATAAAAATTACATTACAAGTTATTAAAAAGAATCAGTAAAAAAAACTTGTTAAAAGTAGAACGATTTTAATTAATATTTGTCGGATATCAAAAATTATGTGATAAAGAAAAACTCGAGTTGGAGAAGAAAGATACAATTACTAATTAAAGCTCTCCCTCTGACATTCGATACTCAATTTATTTGTAAAAAAAAAACTTCTCCCTTCGTTAAAACTTTCGTCTCTTCCCTTAAATCACTCAAATATACGTATATAACAATTTCTCTGCACTTTGATAAAAAAAAAATGGAAATTTCATGTACACTTTTCTTCTTTTGAACATTTCTCGGCGTCTATTAATCCCTGTGCGATAGACACACACGTCAGGAAATAAGGAGAATTGCTGTTGTATCGATTTCGATTTTTTGTTTTTCATCCCTTGTTTTACATCCAGTCCCGATTTTTTTTTTCGCCCTGTCTTTGCATACAACCACATCTTTTACGTTGAAACACAGAAAGATAGAAAAAATAAAAGAAAAGAAAAAGCGATACGCTGAATATAAATTCTCTTATATTCAAAGCGCATATATGAAGAACAAAATGTAGGAGGTTGGAAATAAAGAGACGGAGTAAATGCTTTCTATTTTCACTTTTTTTTTGTGCTGAAACTCGTATTTATTTCTACGTGCGTGTATATTTCGCATGGGAAAATGGAATTTATATCCCAGCAAATGTAATTAAATGTAAATATCTGGTTGAATGAATGAGAGAGAAAAATATGTAAAAAATTGAGATAAAATTAAATTTTGTTATAATGTTTTAAATAAACTTTTAACTTATTAATATGAATAAGTATAGAATTGATTTGTATGCTCTTTTCTTATGAATGAAAAGAAGAAATTTGGATACAAGTTTGAATTAGTAAATGTTTGTCCTGTTTGAAAATTTCATTTACAAAATTTAAATAGAAATTTATATAAATGAAATTTGAAACTGGAAATAAAGATTTCCCAAACCATTAAAAAAATCTAAAAGAAAAACGTTTTAGAAAATTCAATTTATTATCAAATAATTCACTGATTGTTGCAATATAACACATTGTAAATAATGAATGAATGAATCTGAGGGTTTTGATTATATCTAATTAATTGTAAATATAATTTAATTGGAAAGGAAATGATGAAAATATGCGGAGGCGTGTATTTACAAATGTTGTAATTTCCAACTGAAACGTTTCCAATTAGCAATACGTCCGTCTATTAAATAGTTTAATTCGTTATGGAAGTACGATTTTATTTAATGAAAATTATTAATTTTTAATTTCCCGACCTGTCGAAATACATTTCAATAACAAACAGAAAATTATACGATTTAATTGTTATTTTTGCATCTTTGAGTGTTTTCAAAGTGTTTAAGAATTGTAGATTCTGATAATTAGGAAAATGTAAGAAAAGGAAATAAACTTGAAATGTTTCAAAGTGATTGGTAAAATCAATGAAAATAAAACTAAATCCGTTTTATTTTTTATAATCGAAAGAAATCGTGATTTCATGTACAAATATGTACAATGAATATGATTGTTATTATATTTTTTGTAGATTTAAAAGTTGTAGATGTTCATAATTAGGAAAATGTAAGAAGAAAAGAAAATGTAAACTTGTGATGTTTAAAAGTGTAAAGTAAAATCAATGAAAAACGATATGAATTTAATTGATTATAATCAAAAGAAATCGTGATTTCATGTACAAATATTTACAATAAATATTATTTTTATTATATTTTTTGTAAGTTTAAAAGTTGTAGATTTTCATAATTATTATAATGTAAGAAGAAAAGAAAATATAAACTTGAGATGTTTAAAAGTGATTGGTAAAATCAATGAAAACGAGACGGATTTAATTGAATGTAAACGAAAGGAGTTTCCATTCGATTTGAGGGAAAAAACAGAGGCTTCGGATTCTGGAGTATTAGAGTGAATCACTTAGCTTTGAAAGGATTCGCACAATAATTGCGGAACCTGTGACTTTTTTTTATTAAATTTATTTATTCAACAGAATTTGATAGAAAACAATTAAAATTTGCGGCGATACAAATAATTAATTTTAATAATTAACAAAACAGCTTTTATGTGTGTTTTTGTATTCACAAATAAAGCAGGCTTTGCATCAACTTGTTTGTGTGTTGTCAATATGTTGTTGTTTTTTTTTATATTATTATTTCTTTGAGCAAATATTCGGTTTTAATTAATAATTATTTATAATGGCGTTTGATCGAAAAGGGGTTTCATTAATTTTAATTGAGCTCTTTTAATTACTATCGACTCGTTGATTGTATTGAGGCAGAACACGCACGTAGTTGCGTTGCGTTGCGTAATTCATACGCATAACGGTTTTTGGTATATTTTAAGTTTCGGTCGTTTGCGTTGAAAAGTTTTGTTTTGTCAATGAAAATAGAATTATAATGCTTTATTTCGCGTTATAAACATGTTTTATAATCGATGTTTCTTTTTCTATTATAATATACAAATTATAATTAGTAAATATTAAGTAAAGTAAAACACATAAAAAAACGAAATTTTGAAATGAGAGTAAAGTGTGAATTCATAAAGTGAAAATCAATTTCCAATAGTATTTTCTGTAAAATGTGTCAGTAAAGTGAAAATACGTATTATAAGAATTTGTAAAGTGAGTAAAGAGAACTAATTTCGCTTAGACTAAATATTTTCTGAAACATTTTTAAAGTGACTAAAGAGTGAATTCGTAAAGCAAGTAAAGTGAAAATACATAATTTAGTAAAATGAACATTTGTAATGTGGGATTTCGTAAAATGAGAATTAATTTCCTATAGACTAAATATTTTCTGTAAAATGAGTAAGTACGTAATATAAAAAATTTGAATATTTTTCTCATTTTATTTTTTAAATTAAAACAAATTTCGCACTTAAAAAAATCGAAATTTTGTAAAGTGAAAATTCGTAATGATTTACGAGTAAAGTGTGAATTCGTAAAGTGAGAACCAATTTCCCATAGACTAAATATTTTCTGAAAATTTTGTAAAATGAATCAAGTGAAATTACACATTAAGTAAAAAATTTTCATTGACTAAACATTTGTAATACTATAAATTAATTAATTCTCAGAAATGAATACGAAAAGTGAAAAGTTAATACAATTAGTAAAAGCATGAATTTGTTTTCTGTGTCTCTTTAAAGATAAGAATTTAGTTAATCTTTTACATTTTTAATTTAATAATTAATTCCATTGAAAACTTTCTCTTGTGGTCATGATTTGACGTGATTTGCGCGCTTTTGTCGAGTCACCTTAAGCCATTTCTTAAATCGATATTATTTTAACGAACAAATCGGGTATCAAACATCAACATTTATCCTATTATACTTACTAAGCATTAATTTAGTAAATCAATCATAAAAATTAAAACTACTACATTTCAATTCAAATTTACAATAAAAACATATTGTGAAATATATTTCCTGTCCTCATAAAAATGAAACAATTACACACCGCTTCATTGCAAATAACAATTTTCGATTGTCATCGACCTAGAAATTACCACTGCAGACATAAATTGCGATGAAATGAGCTTCGTTTTCATAATTAGTTAATAAACTGCGCATGTTTCTGCGGCCGTAATTAGTTTTGCGGACTGACGTTAATTATTTGAAAATAAAAACTCACTACGTCGATTTTTTTCTGTATTTTGCGCAGTTTAATAAACCGATCCAATTCGAGAATTAACGCAATTTACTTTATCAATTGCAATCTACCGAACACGCATTTCGCGTGTAATTACTGAACCAATAATCTGCGCAACAATTTAACCAACATTAATTTACACTTATGTAACTCGAAGTTTGTTTAAATTGTAAAATAATTATTTATTGTTAATTTCTACTTGTACTGTTATAGAAAATTACAGATGAAACTCTACGCAATTTTGCACGTAAGTTGAAATTGTCGTAAGTCGAATTCCATAAAAGGAAATGATAAAAACATTTATTTTCACTCATATATGAACATTAATTTCTGAACTTTTAATTGTACCTACATACAAAATTGCGAAATAGAATGCAACTTTATTCGTAAGTCGAAATTGTCGTAAGTCGTATAAATGACAAATAGTGTAATTGTAAAGCTTGTAATTAGTTTTCGAGTTATTAACGAAAATCCAGTTTTTTAGTAAATCCTATTCTTTTTTTTTCAATTTCTACAGCTCATAGCAGGCGAGTCGGCGGTAGTACGAAGATGCCAGTAGGCTCATTAGAAAGGTGAGATATTCAGCTTTCATACGAGTTATCGGTGATGTAATTGTCTTAAGGAGTTGTCGAGAAATTCACGAGAAACTGAAAAAAAATAGAAAAAAACGTCGTTTCTCTGTTACGTAACGAACGTTACGTAACTTTTGTTAAATAAATCCTTAAGGATGGAACTTTTGTACGTAAGTCGAATTCAATAAAAGGAAATGATAAAAATGAAATGATAAAAACATTTATATACACAAATATATGTTAACTCGAAGTTCTCTTAGTTAAATTAATAATTATTTCTCATTAATTTCTGAACTTTCAACAACAAAATTGCGAAATGCAACGCTCTGGAACTTTATTCGTTACTCGAAATAGTCATAAGTTGAAGAATCGACAAATATCGTAATTTTATTCAAAATATGTTCATTACACTTTCACTTAATTCAATATTGTGCTGCGGTTCAGACATTCGAAACAATTGTTATGAAAGAACTGCATTTTTAATTCTTATTTGATTCGCGGTTGAAAAACAAACATTCGTAAAAACATGTTTGTTTCATTCTGACCAAAATAACAAACAAACAAACAAAAAGGAGGAAACGTGTGCTCATAAATATATGCGTTTTCATTTGCAGCCGCGGTTGGAACTGGGCCATCAGCTGCAGTATACATACATATATATATATATAAAATATTAAAAATTCCCTTTATAAAACGCGCGCTCGTAATTAGTTAAAAGTTAATTAACAATAAGCGAGAGAATAACGAACGTGGCTCGCAATTACCGCTACTCATTTCGGTGAACTCTTTATACTTGCGTTACACTAGTTTCCTTCCTCAAAAGAGATGCACGCGTATTAACATAATGCAGTTTTCTCAATTTTCATATCCTTGATGCACTTCACTCAATTGCATGATAGTTGTTTAAACCATTCATTCATTAATATTTATACTAATTACAAAGAGTTGTTTCATTCATTATTAATGAAGTACTTCTGGAACTAGTTCCGTTCCAAAGGGTTGTTCGTAAGTCGAATGTGTTCGTAAGTCGAGAGATTGATTAACAATTCAATTTTATATATAATTTATGTATTAAAGTGTTTTGTTTTTGTGGATGTACCGAATCTTTAACAACGTTTTATTTATTTTGTACAGTGTACGTGCGTGTACTTCACGCCTTCGTTCCTTGAATCCTTTTTTTTTTTTGGTCTTTTGATTCCGGGTCGCGCGCTTCGGGTATTCCCAAATGGCTGCATTTTCCCGGGTGCTCAGGTCCGCCCATTTTACACTTTAGAACACTGTACTGCAAATTGTGTTTCCGCTTTGCGCTCGGGAAAACCTCTGGGAAAAAAACGGGCTCTGCATCAAAAGTAACCGCTTTTTAATGAAACATCACAGTAATACCTACATGCACTACTTATTTTCATTACTTTATTTCTTGTAATTATTATTTCTTTATATATTCAAATTACCTATTTAATAATTCAGAATTATTTTAGTAAAAAAAAATCAATTAACAAAATTCAATTAATGTTTTTAAAATCAAATATTACTTAGTCTCTTAAGAAGCAATAAAAATTTGCTAAATATCTTCGAAATTGCTTTAAAAAATAATTGTAATTAAATTGAACAATAGAGAAGAACGTACTAATATAACCATTAACGAAGAAGGATTTAGCAATCAAAGAAAAAATTACCGAAAAAAAGATGTGGACAAGTTTTGATAAATTTTATGGAATTTAGGAAATTATTATGTTAAGATATAAAGTAATTATAAACAAGAAAGTTGATGCATTGGAATAGAAAAAAAAGTTAAAAGTATGCTCATTGGAAAGGTGAGACATTCAACTTTCATTTGAGTGGTCGGTGATGTAATTATCTTAAGTGGTTGTCGAGAAATATAGAAAAAACGTCGTTTCTCTGTTGCGTAACGAACATTACGTAACTTTTGTTACATAAATCCTTAAGTATGGAACTTTTCGCAATTTTGTGCGTAAGTCGAAATTGTCGTAAGTCAAATTCAATAAAAGGAGGAAGAAGGTTTTAGCAATCAAAAACAAAATTACCAAAAAAAAATATGGACAAATTTTGATCAATTTTATGGGATTTAATAAATTATTATGTTAGAGTAATTATAAACAAGAAAGTTGATACATTGGAATAGGACAGAAAAAGTTAAAAGTAGGCTCATTGGAAAAACTGAAAAAAAAATGAAAAAAACAACGTTTCTCTGTTACGTAACGAACATTACGTAACTTTTGTTATGTAAATCCTTAAGGATGGAATTTTTCGCAATTTTGTACGTAAGTCGAAATTGTCGTATGTCGAATTCAATAAAAGGAGAAAGAAGGAGTTAGCAATCAAAGAGAAAATTACCAACAAAAAAATGTGGAGAAGTTTTTGGACAAATTTTGATAAATTTTATGGGATTTAAGAAATTATTATGTTAAAATATTAAGTAATTATAAACAATAAAGTTGATGCATTGGAATAGAAAAAAAAAGTTATATTTTAAGTTACTTCGATTTTTAAGTATAATTTGTTACAAAAATAATTGTAATAATTTATTATCAAATGAATAATATGGAAAAAATAGTCAGTTTCGTATTTATTTATGAAGTTTAAAGAAAATTTTGTAAATTCGTTTAATTTATTTGTTATGTAACAATTTTTGTACAATTTTTAAACAACACAATTATTTTACTAATTATTTAGACTAATTTCGTATCTAAAAGTTTTTGAAAACAGTAATGTTATATTCTACCTAAACTTCGATATATTTGAAAATAAATTTGTAAAACAGTAAAAATTTCTATAACGTGATCAGACTTTATATAAATCCAATTTATTCATACTCCGTTATATGAAAACCAAGAATACAAAGCTCATAGGAAAGTTAAATAATGAAAATTCTATTTAAAACATCTCAAAATCATGAAAAAGTATAGTTTTCTAATGGAATATAATCATTCAAAATAAACTTGAAGTAAAATAATTATACATTGTTATAATTGTATTGTATTGATTTATGAAACAAATTGGATTTACGTAATTCTAGTTTGTGTATATTTTTTAAGTAATATGTATTGTATTTTACAAAATGTGGATTAAACAAGTTATGTGTTTCAGTTTTCCTGAAGTTACTTTATATTAGGGTTTGAGTGCAATATGTATTGTACTTTACGTATTGTGAAATGAACAAGTTATGAGTATAATTTAAATTTCAATTATGAAATTCGAAAGCAAGCTTACGGTGAATAAGCTATAAACCTCGGGAACGTAATGATCTATAAATGTATAGTGTAAGTATACGAGTTTCCATAAGCAATGGACCCTTTGGTGTTACGTTGGAAGCCGTTAGAATTGAGTAGGCGCGATAATGAATTCACGTACCAGAACTATTAACCTAGGTTCGATGAAAATCGTAGTCGGAAAACCGCAACATTTTGGGAATCGCTGCCACCGAATGCATGCATATATATGTATATTGTTTTGTGTGTAGATGGAAAACCGGATGGTATCCGTAATTGCAGAGAGGCCGCGCAGAAATCAGCTCATCACGAAAGAGTAATAATCATAACCGTTACAAGTTTCCACCCTTAGAAACATTATGCAGTTGCAAACTCTAACACATTGCCCACACCTGCAGCTACGGCACTAACAATCGATCTACCCTCGAGCACGACCCTCACCAATTCGAAAACAATATCGCATCGCCGAGATTACCCAAACCCAAAACCGGAAACCTAAACAATTTGCCATCACCATTCCTCCACACCCAACAACGCAAAACTAAATCTTCTCTTTTCAACCCTCGGCTGCGTTTTATTCATTCCTCCTCTCCCCAAAAAAAATGAAAAAAAAAAGGACAACAACAATAACAAAAAGCTTTCGTATCGTGTTTTCCATATTTCCGGCAGCTCAATTTTTTTTTCAGTGTTTTTGTTTGCAAATTCGCAATCGAACCAATTTCGCGATCCGCATTCATTTTTACGGCGAACACACGATGGGGATGACTCTTAATTGAACACGCGCGATGCATTAATCTGCATTTGAATCAGTTTTCCCCCTCGTTCATCCCTCGCGGCTGCCCATTCGCATAGAGAGACCGCACTTCAATCGGAACACAACAAATTATTTACGATTGAAGAAAAGCATCCCCATTTTTTTTATCCATTTCATCTTTATTTTTCCATTTTTTAAAGCTTTTAATTAAACATTTTCCGGATGCCGAAACGTAGCGACGTTTCGAAGTTTATTACGACGTTTTGAATGGTAATTTATGGTTTTACTGCTGCAATAATAGTTTTATAACACTCCACACGAGGGCGTGCGTGTCATTCCTTTTTTTTGTTTCCCACGTTGTACAATACTTTTTTTTTGCTTTTCAGTTTCAGCGCGAATTTATCGCTTTCCGTAATTTATTAACGAATATTTTCGCCAATAGAATACAAAAAAATATTATATAATATTTATTTTATATAATATAGATGGGAAACTGGATAAGTTGATAAAGCGCGCGGATAAATTAATGTAAATGGAGTTGAAGTTGAAGATGAGTTGTAGTTGTGCGCGAGTTGCGATTTAATTGCGAAAAGTTTCCGGTCAGTAGTTCGGAACAAAAGTTGCAAAGGGCGCGCCTACTTCAGCGTTTTCCGACCTGCAGTAAAAGAAAATAAATTTTAAAAAAACGTTTCGATTTATTTTAATTAAATTTCCGACGACAACAGCAACAATAGGTGAGCATCGATTGATCTATTATAATGATGAAGGCCTTCCGCACGGTTTGCACTTCTTCCCTATTATTACTTTTTTTTTCTTTGCTCACTCTCGAAAAGGTCGATGGAAATCTTCGGCATTGTTCGTTCTAATTAACGGTGCACTTGCGTTCGGGATTCATGAGGGCGTTCAAAGGGCATCTGAAGTCGCCGGCGAATTTTTCCATGTTACGCAACGGACCCAGAACCCTTAGTTGCGCGATGGAACGATGCGTCTTCGGATTGGGTCGCATGGTATCCAGGGACCAGCATTCCGGCATTGCTGAGGATATCCAGAAGAATTGGCGAGGGTTGTACTGGAGGCCGGGAAGGTGAGGCTCGGTCTCGTGCCCTTCGGCCCAGGACAGGTATGCCTCGAAAGCCACTGTCTTTCCAAGGAGTAAAGCGAAATCGTCTTCTCTACTCAAGTTTGTATTTACCTAAAGAAAATACATAAAAATTCAATCATGATTTTCTTTCGTAAATTCTTATGAAAGTTATATGAACAGAGTTTTATTGAGATCGGTAAATGGAAGTGAAATAGAATAATTACCACTTATCTGCAGCGCGAAGAGGCTAAATTCGATCCGAAGATTCTTTTAAAATGAATTTTCGTTTATTACATACGTGTTTGCCGATTCCAGGCACGTTGAGTTGGCTGTATTGGCTCTCGATGCACTTGACTCTGTTCTCGTAATTGAGTAAACTCTGCGACGTTGACCATTCCCTTAAATTTCCATACAAATCGTACCGTCTCCCTTCGACGAATAAGTTCGATAACTCGTAAGCAATTAAACTGCCCAACGCTCCGAAGTTCATGTACTGCGGTCGGAACTCGTTGAAGAAAAGCCCTTGCAGATAATACGAGGGCAAAACTGTAAAATTTGTAAAACAATTTGTGTGAATTTTAATTTTTGTCAAAACTAATTACCTAAGGTGTTCTCTTTGATGGAGTAGATCAGGTTGTTGGCCTCGTCCTCGTGGACGGGTTCGATTAATCTCCTGTATTCCTTATTGAGATTCTGTAGGCTTACGTTCAGGTATCGGCCGAGGAAATCCCCGTCTTCGTCGACATCCGCACGCACCTGAAATTAATATTTGCGGTTGAAATATTGGTAAAGTTTTAATTCCGTTTTAACGAGATTCCCGAAATGAAAACACGTTATTAATATTTACTTCTAAACGTGGTCCTGTATGCTGCTGCTGCTGCTGATTCTTCCTGCGTATGGCTTCCTGGGTATAAGCTATGTAATCCCTGGAACTGGCCAATTTAGCTCTGGCCACTTGTCTGGCATCCGCGTCCAGCCAATCCAGATTCTCGAGCACTCTATTGTATTCCTTCTTCACGTACTTTATGATGTCCTTTATTTGCCTCTTGGCCTCGTCCGAGACATACCGCTGCACGTACGAAGTTTCAATTATCTCCGGTAGACTAGAAAGTATTAAACTTTGCAATATGTCAGTTGATTTAGTTTTTTTTTTCTTTTTTGGCTTTACGATTGTCTCGTTATATCCATGCAGTCCTCGCGGCGAGTCCGAGGCTTCTTTCCCGGATTGTGTTTATCCCTGATCCTCCTCAACTTATCCGGCAAGTAAGGCATCAGAGACTGTATCACGTGCCAAGCCATATAGTTCGCCACAACCCTTGAATTTTGTAAATCTTATTTCATAACATTTCTAAAATTTTATCTTTAATAAAATACAGATTAAGGGTAAATTTTATAGTTTTAGTTTTAAAGTATAGTTAACGTAAATGGATTCGTGTAATAAGATGTGATGTGATCAATAATAATAATAATGTGATTAAGAATGTACCTCTTCGGTGTCTTTTCGAGAAGCTCGTGGAAATCCCTGACGTACTCGAGATCGGAAAAGGTGACCGGCTCATCGTGGGTAACGGTTGTAGTGGGATAGAGGATGCCATTGACGTAATCGACCCAGGGAATTCCTGGGAAATCATATTGTACTTGAGCCAGCGTCCTGGGACCGCTCGGTCCTGCATATTTAACCCTGTTCAAGATCTACGATAGCCATTGTTTATAGTCGGATAATTGGCGCTCCGAGGACGAGCTCAAACCTTCTGCAATCTATCCTCGAACTCGGCGACCTCCTTAGACTCCCGTTCCGCTCTATTCCTATCACCGCCGAAGTAAACCGCAGTCTCCGTCATATAGTCCCTGTACGATCTTCCATGAATATCGCTCAAGAATTCGGACATTCCGCTGGAAATCTGAAGAAACATCCAGAGCAGATCACAAACAAAAGTAATACTTATTTTAATCCATTAATACAGTGGTTTCCAAACTTGATGTTACTACGCCTCCCTCAAATGTATGTAATC
The DNA here is from genome assembly GCF_001412225.1 of Nicrophorus vespilloides. Classification (NCBI taxonomy): domain Eukaryota; kingdom Metazoa; phylum Arthropoda; class Insecta; order Coleoptera; family Silphidae; genus Nicrophorus; species Nicrophorus vespilloides. The sequence continues at coordinate 16,396 of NW_017099562.1, forward strand.
ATTTGGCGCCTCCACATCACCCTCCAACTCATAAAAGGAACGCGTATAACAGCAATATGGATAAGAGCACAGGAATGTATCAATACTTGCTGGATTCCCCAAACATTCAGCTTTCATGTGCATATATTGGATTCATTCTATCTGTTATAGTTTTCGAGTAAATCAATGAAATGTGAAAACACTGCTTTTTCGAACGTTCTCATTTCAATTATTCAACTTTGAACGCGTATTACAGCAACATGGATTAGAGCACAGGAATGTATATATACTTGCTGGATTCCCCAAACATTCAGCTTTCATGTGCATAAATTGGATTTATTCCATCTATTATAGTTTTCGAGTAAATTAATTAAATGTGAAAACACTGCTTTTTCGAACGTTCTCATTTCAATTATTCAACTTTGAACGCGTTTTACAGCAATATGGATAAGAGCACAGGAATGTATCTATACTTGCTGGCTTCCCCAAACATTGAGATTTCATGTGCATATATTGGATTCATTCTATCTATTATAATTTTCGAGTAAATCAATCAAATGTAAAAACACTGCTTTTTCGAACGTTCTAATTTCAATTTTCAGCTTTGAATCTATACTTGCTGGATTCCCCAAACATTCAGCTTTCATATGCATATATTGGATTCATTCTATCTATTATAATTTTTGAGTAAATCAATCAAATGTGAAAACACTGCTTTTTCGAACGTTCTCATTTCAATTTTTCAACTTTGAACGCGTATTACAGCAATGTGGATAAGAGCACAGGAATGTATCTATACTTTAGCAGATATTTGGAAAATTGCTTACTCGAACTCCCCTTAGACTAGTCCACGCCTCCCCAGGGCGCGCCTCACAGTTTGGAAAACGCTGCATTAATAGGTATATTCATAATAGAATGTAATGTATAAAATATTAATATAATGTTGCATTAAAACCATAATGGGACATAAAATTTAAATTTGTATCAGACTTATCAACTATTTATGCATAGTGTAGTTGCGGTAATATTGAAATTATCACGCTCAAAAGTGACGTAACGTTTACGGTCCCTGAAGTGACATTGGCGTTGCGAATAGTAATAAACTCCTCTATTTGATTACAACACTACAACGATGAAATTCGACGAACAAGGGGAGGATAATAAGTTATGTGCTTCGTTATAGTATGTATATATATAATGTTGAATGTTGACATGTCACAAATAAGGGATGACTGTGTAAACAGCTTTAGTTGGTTGAGTACCTTGAGGATGTGTGCGGACGAGTCGTAAATATTGATATCGATTTGGATATGCAAGAAGGGCGTGAACTCGAATCCGATTTTCCTCAATTGATGTGTGGCCCGTTTCCAGTCGAAGAGGTTATCCCTCCAATCGCCTCGCTCCAGGAGCGGCCATCCGCCCATCTCCCGTAGCACGGATCTGATCCTCGCCAAATTGTCCTCCTCGATGGACGTTTCGTTGATGCACGACCGATAAAAACTTTTGACCTTGTGCAGCGGTTGCCATTTCGGTACGTCCCCTTCCTCGATCATCAGCCGGACCTGATTCAGTTTCGAGTTCTTCAGGAAACTCATCAGCGATTCGTTCTCATCGACGACGTCCTTATGGAAGTTGCCGCAGGTGAAACCGTAGAAGTTGTCGCAGGCTTGGACCGTTGTATCCAAATAAGTTAACATCTCGCTTGCAGATTTCACGCATTCTTTACTAGTGCAGGTCTCATAACTACCTGAAAAATTATACAATAATACAGTGTTACTATAATTATTATTTATATTTTCAATATCACGAAAATCTGATACGAAAGGTCGTTGGTTCAATTCCGAAAATCAATAAAAAATTTGTGGTGGCTGTTAAACCCGAAAGGGGTAGAAATAGGGCCGGAGAGATTTATATCAATAAATAAATTTCTATAAAAAAAAAATAATAAATCAATATAATTTTATTACTTTCGTATACATATGAAAAACGTCCATGAAACAATGAAAAATTCCTAATTCAATAAGTGATTGAAAATAAATATTTGATTCTTTATTCTTGATTTATTTCTATCAAGAACCAATTAAAAATTTAACTGAAAATACAGAATACAATAAATATCTATTAGATCACCAATTTATATCGTGTGAAATGAACAAAATTCAAGAATTAGGACAATTTGAACCAATTTGGATTTCTTTTCAAGTTTGTACTATAAATGTGAAATATACATCAACACTGTGCATTTCAATACTTTACAGTTTTATGTTTTTCCTATATTTATATCAAAAATCGCTTCAAAATCATGATGCCATAGGTTGTTGGAATCGCCTTAATCTTAGCTACATCACTCTCATAAAATACAAATAATACATGAAACTATTGAGAATCGAAAAATGCTGGTTTCTCTTATAGCTAAGTTACTAAATTTTCAGTTGAAAAGTCAATTTTCAGTAGATAAAATAGATACATTAGAACAGTGGTTTCCAAACTTGATGTTACTACGCCTCATTCAAAAGTATGTAACAATTTCGCGCCTCCCACCTCCCTCCATTTCATAAAAGGAACGCGTATTACAGCAATATGGATAAGAGCACAGGAATGTATTAATACTTGCTGGATTCCCCAAACATTCAGCTTTCATATGAATCTATTGGATTAATTCTGTCTATTATAGTTTTCGAGAAAATCAATGAAATGTGAAAGCACTGCTTTTATTTTCATTTTTTCGAATTTGAATTTGAATTACAGCTATATGGATAAAATCACAGTAATATATCGATACTTGCTAGATTCCCCAAACATTCAGCTTTCATATGCATCTATTGGATTAATTCTATCTATTATAGATTTTGAGAAAATCAATGAAATGTGAAAACACTGCTTTTATTTTCATTTTTTCAAATTTGAATTTGAATTACAGCTATATGGATAAAACCACAGTAATATATCGATACTTGCTGCATTCCCCAAACATTCAGCTTTTATATGCATATATTGGATTCATTATATCTATGATAGTTTTCGAGTAAATCAATGAAATGTGAAAACACTGCTTTTTTTGAACGTTCTAATTTCAATTTTTCAACTTTGAACGCGTATTACAGCAATATGGATAAGAGCACAGGAATGTATCTATACTTTAGCAGATATTTGGAAAATTGCTCACTGCTACTAATATTCGCGCGTCTCCTTAGACTAGTCCACGCGCCCCACAGTTTCGAAAACGCTGCATTAAAACTTGAAAGCATATTTTTTTTTTCATTAATTTGATTCTACGTAAGAATTTCCTTCGTACAGTTAAAATATGGTAGATCATTTGTTAAGTTTTGATTGTAAAGGAAGTAAGAGGAGGATAAAAAGAAGAAGTGTATCTTCTTTATTTTTCTTTATAACGTTGGAACCTAAATTGTAACTGTATTAGGTGGATAAGCATACCTGAGTATATTATGAATAGAGCCAGGAGGAGGCACAGGGCTCCGATGAGGGTGATTAACGTAAAAGTTGCGCACTTCTTGCCCATGAGTAAAAAATCCCCAGGTAGTTTCGCTTAAATAAATCTCCACTCCGCCGGGAACGATGAAGAGAGCGAAGCTCCGAAGCAGAACCAAATAAGGAATAAACACAGGAATAAATTCGTAAGAGAGATGCGCAAATGGAAAGTTCAAGTCGCGTAAAAATATCGTTTCATACTGAATTCAGCGAAACATCACCTAACATCTCCGCTTTTAATTGCCATCAATTGTGATCGTCGTAGGTGGACTTGGGTCAAGGCGTCGTTTGAGTCACGCAAGAGCCTTAATCAAGACCATCCGGCGGCCTCTCCGAAAAGGAGTTAATTGCCAGCAAGGCGGAAATTAACACGACTTGCGGATCCTACGACGACGACGACCTTCTCCACGGAGACCCATTAAATACCCGATTGAATACACATTTGAATAGACCCGGACCCACGGTTTACGCTCGTAATCTCGTTAGTGTAATTAGCCCCGATGTAAGCACATCGCATCCAAACCGAATCTGTTTATTTAAATACACATCCACACACACAACACACTTCCTCATTCCCTGGGAATCCCCTCATGAAGCCGCGCAATGAATAACATTCCCGCCCGGATTCCGAAATGCAGATCATTATCGACCCCGGATGTTTTATTCAATATCATAATCATCTCCCTCCGACACTCGTCTCGTCTCCACCTCAGCTCAGCTCAGCTCACCTCACCGCAATTTTTCATCCTTATTATTCTCCGGTATAGATTAAAAAATATCTTGCACCGTATTCCTCCCACAGGCGCAATTTAAATTTTCCGCATGTAAACGAAATCTCTTTTCAGACCGTCGAGGAAGAGCGCAGAAGGAACAAAAAAAACATACACTTTTCATGCGAGCCTCGTCTCGTTGTGAATCTATAAACCAACACCGCACAGCAACAACAACAAAAAAATAAGAGCAACAACAGTAAAAAAACGATTTATTTTCATCCTGTCGCAGGAAACTCGCATCACCTACGATGAACCTCCTCTAGTCAATTTTTTTTTATATACATTTTCCAATTGGTATGCAAATCTGCCGTAATTGCATTCGCCTCAGTTCATGTTCCACTATTTTTTTTTTCATCTTCATCCCATCTTTTCATCTCATCTCTTTGTTTTTTTTTTGTGTGTGGCGGATGTCCGAAGTTTCTATCGTAAGAGACGCAATAGAAAAGTTTCTTCTCGCTACTTTACGGTTATGGTATTTGAGTGGAAGTAGTTGATGTTTATATACGTTACATCTCTCTCTCTCTTTCTGTGTGCACTTTTCGAAAGTCATTCGTGGAGTTTATCCTTCTTGCGTCGAAGCCTCTCGGACCTTTAAAGACCGCTCGTAATTCCCAATAAAAGCGCAGATCAAGGAGGCATCATTTTCCAATTTCCCGCCGTTAAGCTGGGCGCGATGGTGATGGTGATGATGATATAAACATTGACTGGAGCTGTTTATTTCGGCGCCCGCAATAAGCAGTAAAATTATTATACATCGGGGAACAAAGTGCGACACGATTTTTATGGTATCGTTAAACAGATTTTACGAAAACTTAAGCAAGTATTAATATGAAATAAAAAATAAATCTTTCGTATAATTCCCAACAAATTATAATTAATTAATTATTAGTAAATGTTTGAAAACTTTATTCTAAAAGAGCAATAACTTATGTTTTCTTCGTTTCCTTGAAATTATCAGTTTTTAAATAAATTATTTGTAAAATATGTTTAAAAACTAAGTTAGAAGAAAATAAATATATGGATTTTAATGAAAAAGTTTAAAACTTTTCACTTTTGTATTTTCATTAGAACTTTATACATTCATAATTTGTCTTATGCATTAATAATTTCTGCCCTTTCAATCCTTAATTAATTTTCTAATTATAGAAGACTTAACGCAAAATTTAATAAAAAAAAATGTGAATTTTAACGAAATTTTCTTTTCTCGATAAAACTTTGTTCATTCATAAATTGTTTACTTTACATTCTTAGTTATTACGTAATAATTCGTAGCATTTTTCTTGGATATTTTAACAATTAGTAGAATTAGCTAAGAATTATATGAATTTTAACAAAATGTTAACATTTTACTTGAAACTTTCTTCATTATTAATTTGTTTTCTTTAGATTCTTAAAAGTTTTCAACTTTAACTTCATTACAATAATTATTTTTCGTAGTTAATTAATCACATTAATTCTAATGAAATATCATTGCTTCTCACATTTATATTTTAAGACTTATTTATTAAATATTTAGGGTCTTACAATTCCTAATTAATTTTCCAATTGTGGCAGACTTGTCACGAAACTTAATATAAAAAATACGCGAATTTTAACGAAATTTTCTTCTCTCGATAAAACTTTGTTCATTCATAATTTGTTTACTTTACATTCTTAGTTATTACGTAATAATTCGTAGATTTGATTTCAGTTGTATTTTTCTTGGATATTTTTTAACAATTAGTAGAATTAGCTAAGAATTATATGAATTCTAATAAAATGTTAACATTTTATTTAAAACTTTCTTCATTATTAATTTGTTATCTTTGAATTCTTAAAAGTTTTCAACTTTAACTTCATTACAATAATTATTTTTCGTAGTTAATTAATCACATAAATTCTAATGAAATATCATTGCTTCTCACATTTGTATTTTAATACTTATTTATTAATAATTCCTACAATTCGTAATTAATTTTCTAATTATGTAAAATTCTTATATTTTAATGTACTTTTCTTTACCAAAATAACTTTGTTCATTCATAATTTGCTTACTTTTGATTCTTAGTTATTACATGAGTTTTCAAGTATTTGAATTTGATTGATTTCAGTTGCATTTTCATTCACTTGATGTGTAATGTGAACAATTAGTGAAATTTCTCTTTGTATATTTAGAATTATATGAATTGGAATAAAATTTGTATTTTCTATTTTACTTAAAACTTTCTTCATTATGTACTTACTTTATTTGGATTCTTACGAGTTTTCAACTTAAACTTAATTATAATAATTTTTTTCCTAGTTAATTTTCTAATTATAAAAGACATAAAAATAAGTTAATAATCACATGAATTTTCAAAAAAAAATTTGCTTCGTTTTGTATTTTACCATGTAACAATTTTAACTTGATTTTATTCAAAATTAAATTATTTCAAGTAAAATTCTTACAAGTTATAATTAACAAGGTTAATATAATTTCATATGAAAATTTGTCGAGTTATGATCATATGTGATAATGGTTACCAGTTATATTTGGATTCATTCTCATAAAAAAAAATACAAGTTGAAATTAAGTTACAAACATGTGAATTTTAATGAAATGACAATGCTCGATGTTTGTTTTTTTTTTGTTATATGTGAATTTATTGGGTACTTGGCCGAAGATAGAGCAATATTTCAGAGGAGGAAAGGGTTGGGCGAAGTGAACCAATGCTAGTTTGATTAATAACTGCAATTGGTTATTATTTATCATCATGTACAAATTCGCAATTTATAGCACTTGCTCACTTTATGTTCCACCGAAAGTAATGAACCATAAATCCTCAACCATACACAGACATACACCTACATACTTTCATATATATACACAAACATAGAGACAGTACCTTTTTAAACTCTTCCGAGTTCCGAGCACCTCGACATTAAAACTATTGATATTTATTATCCGTTCCGCCCGTTTATCCACCCGCGCAGCAAAACTTATCCGATTACATTTGCGGCGCGCTTATTGAATGTTAAACGGAGAAAACGTTATTAATTTCGGTTTTCTCTTATTGTCGTTAAAGAGTTTAGGAGGTAAAAGATAAACTGGAAACGAGGTTCTTAAAGTCGCTTTTTTCGACGACGACGAGGATAATGGTCCTGGGAGAAATACTGCAGGAATCGCCTCGTTTTCTTTCTTTTCTTCTCTCTTTCTCTCTTCACCAGATGCAACCAGAAAAATCCATCGGCTACGTGTCCAGGAAACACAATCCTCCACGAAACCCATAACGCAATTCCCCACTTCACCTCATCAAATTCCCCGATAATGAACAGAACAGAAGCACTTCTCAGAAACAACATTAAGAAACGAACAGCACAAAAAAAATATAATATAAAGCTTAAAACTGATGGGATTTACTTGGGGAAAAGTATGTAAAGTTTAATGGGATTATAATATATATATTTCTCGCTGCTACCGGGAGTCAAAAATAAGTGGATATTGGCCCTTTCGGTCTACCCTTGAACTCTCCACTTCCCGGCATAGTAATTACTCGCGCGAATTTTTTCCTTCCTTCCTCCTCCACGCTCACTTTTTCCTTCTTTCCTTTTACCCGTTCTTTCTTTATTTTTTTTTTCATCGCCCATAAACGATTCAGCGAGCAAAATAATAGCCTCATTATATAACGAAAATTTCCGCCTAATTCATCTTCAAATTTCTTAACAACATCATTTTCTGATATTACGGGATTAAATTGGAAACGCCGGGTTTATCTCTCGCTCCGCACTTGGATATCAATCGATACTGCCGAATGGCCACAATTTTTTCCCCGAAAAAAAAATAATATAAGGAAAGTGTAACATTGACTTGGAGAGAAAAAAAAAGGGGGTTGAACGGAAAAGAGGTTTTTCCCATCGTATTTTTTTTCTTTATGTTTTGTGTGTGTTAGGCTTTATATATCCACGACGGAATTTAATATAAAATTCATTTTACGCGTGGAATTAAATTGCGTGTGGGCTCCAAAATCGAATACAAAAAAAGAGAGAACGTGTTGTGATGGGGGTGAAATGAATTAGAAATAAAAACGAAATATGATACAAATTATGTCCAGTTATTCAATTTAACTTAATCATTTATTTTCTTCATTTTGTAATTATTATAGTTTTTATATTTGATAAAATTATCATCCCTTAATAATTTAGCACAGATAGTACAAAAAAAATAACGATCCCCAAGAAAAGTTAGCAGGTGTTGAAGTATTATTTACCGATAATGCTTAATTTATGTAATAATTAGTGTTCCCAAAAACGTTTAAAATTGAAGTCTATAACTTCTAAACGGTCAGATAGATTTTGAAATAGAAAATATTTCCATCTGTTTCCATTGATTTTAGGTCTTCATTTTATTCTAATTCGCACAATTGTTCTCTTGTTACCTTTGTGAACATTTTTCTTTTCTCTCTCCCTTCTTTCATCCGCATTGTGGACGAAACTCATTTGAATGTTGAACCAGCAAATATAGCTGAAATTAAATATTAGATGAGCATTTCCGTGCATGCACGCCCGTTTTTATCTTCACTTAAAGTGCTTGGGGAAATTAGTTGGAGCAAAGAAAAATTGCGAAACTGGCGGATGAAAGTAGCTCCGGGGAAAAAAAAATTGTGAGAGAAAGAGAGAAGAAACGAACGAATGTAATAACATAACGTGTACGTATGTACACGTATACACATTTGTTATGAATGAATGAAAAAAAAATATAAGAGAGAAATTTGCTTTATGTATTTATTTGTATATGTTATGTGTATTTGTGCGCGAGTCTGCGGATGTTCCGGTTTGCATTTCCGGGATCTGTGAGTGTGTGTGAGAGAGTTTGTTGAATATGTGTGTAGATGCGTATATCCCAATTTACCAGCTTTATAACGTGTATGCGGTAATTGAATAAACAGATCTACATAACCGACGAACAGGCAAACATGGCTCCTATTGCCCTTTTAGTGCCATACTGTGCGATTCCCAAAACAACCCTCTTAGAACACAATGCATACTAATATACATACACGTACACTAACGCTAATACATTCTAGTTAACACTGGCCCATTCATCTGCACAATTATACTTGAAAACACATTGTTGAATCACCGCCGCTTATAGATATATCCGATTTCATCAAATAGTACTAAAGTTATTACTTTAAATTTGACAAATTTTTACACGAAAGCGACAGTAGTTATAAACCTGTATATTTGTCTTCAATTGGAGTATTTATACTTATAATTGGTTGTCAAATAATACGATAAAATAAGGTGACAATGCAGTAAAAAAGTTTTGTAAATTTGATAACTTATTACACGCAAATCATACAAAGCTAATACATACAAAGAAAACTTTAATTAGAGTATTTATATTTACAATTAAAACAAAAGGTTGTTAAATAAGAGGACAAAATGTTAAAAAAATCACTAAATTTTTCCTAACTTTGAGAAGTAAAAAGTTCTTTTTGAAGTTTCTTCTTGAGACCAGTCTTATGCAAATGTTCCAAACGGTTTTCTGGCTAATCTTTAGTTCAGCGGTCGGGGAACCGGGGTAAATTACCCAAAATGGGGTAAAAATTATTTTTTTTTTTGGGTAATTGGAAAATTTTTCTAATTTCATCTTACCAAACTCAGAGAGCGGTTCTCTGACTACTTTTCACATCTTGATGTACAAACTGTGAATTGGGTTGTAGATCCTTTTAAATGTTAAATTACTAACATACCAGAAGAACCTCCAGGTTTGGCAGAGGCAATTCTTTAACTTCCATCCAATACTGTATTCAATTTGAGACCAAAGCAAATCTTGTCGTCTTTTTGGTTGTCAAAGGCTGCAAAGGCTTTCAAAATTGCACAGGCGGTATAAAAATTGCTGCCTTTTGCAAAAACCTACCTTTGTGAACAAGGCTTTTCCACTTTAATGAACATAAAAACAAAAAACAGAAATCGATTAAACGCCGA
>NW_017099562.1:26667-60167 GCF_001412225.1 Nicrophorus vespilloides
ATTCAATAAATAATGTTTATTTAAAATTTACATTAATTGTTTCATGAATTCAAAATGGGGGGGTAATATCGACTTACGCAATAATATTTTGGGGTAATGGTTAAAAAAGTTCCCCGACCGCTGCTCTAAGGTGATCATTTTCCAATTCGTTTGTAAAACATAATTCGTTGTTAAAGTTGGAAACCGGAAACCAATTAAATTCACCCATTTGTCAGGTTTCAGATAGGAAATCAAAGCAATTCCGTTACTAACTTAATCAATTATATTCATATTTTAATTTTTATTTTAATATCTAAAGTGGACGTTGTATATAAAGTGCTTAGCAATAAATAAATCAATACCAGCATTTCGTTTTGTTTTCTCTTCTTGCTTCTGTTTTATTATTATTTCGAGTTGTTTTTTTTTGTGTGTTTTTGCTGAGGATTTTAATATCTAAAGTAGGGTCTGGTCGGAGTGCTACATTTAGGCGATTGGTCACCGCCGTCGTGATGATTCCATTAGATAGAAAGGGCATGTGAGTGCGCCAATCGCGTGCATTTAAGCTAAATTAACGTTTTGTTCCGACAACGGAAGAATTAACAGTTGGCGTGCCGCGTCTCCATAATGATTTAGCTAGTTGGATGTTCCAAAGTGGCCGAACCTCAAACGGCCCACAACCACGCACACCCCTAAACCTCAACCTATAGCAGCGACCAGCATATTACAACATAAAAACCCAACCTCCAGCAAAAACTATTTGTAGAATTGTTTGTGAATTTGTGAAAGCAAACCAACTACATTTCAATTGCAAACAAAACAAAACATATCTAAATTAACTAACACTTTTTCTAAATCCACACTAATCCTGCAGGATTCATTTAAATGTAGAATTGTAGAAAAAAACTACATAAATTAGATAATACATTAAAAATGCAATTAAGTAAAATATTTTAATTACATTTATTTTTTTTTATTTCCAATTTTTTTGATTTATTCCAATATTTGAAGAGCTAAATTATGTTTTTGGTTATTTTTACCATAATTTTTATGTAAAAGACCTCGTTTATTTAATATTTTTATACATTTATTTCAATCTGAAAAGTAAACACTTTAATTTTGGTGAATTAATAAGAAGTAGTTAAATTATATTTGCTCATAGACAAGAATTGTGGAAATGCTCTTATCTGTTTTGTTACAAGTAACTGTGTGCATTTCTGAGTGAGTAAAAATCTTTAGCTTGTTGTTATTTTTTTATAAATAAGAATTCCTCTTCATTATATAACATTCTTAAGACTATTCTAATACTGTTATCCTTAGTATGTTTGCAACCAAATATACATATTTCCTGGCTCTCAGGAAATATTATTATTTAATAATTTTAATACAACATTCAAAATTGATCTCATATCTTTAAATATTTTAATGACTCATATTAGAATTATATTGATATTATAGAAATCTCCTAAAAGTAAATCCATTAATATTAAAAATATTATTATTCAGCTCAAAGAAGTGAAAAAAAACGAAAAATTTACTTCAGAATTGTCAATTTCAAATTTGTATAATGAAATTTTCTGTGAATGAATATAAAATTCAAGTAAAATTAAAAATTTTTTAATTGAATAATAATCTGAAAATATTGCAGTTTTGGTAAATACAAATTAAAGCCATAAAGAATTATGATAATTAGTGGACGGGGGGGAAAAGAATCGCACGAACAATATTGATATCACGATGCGATTGTTGCTTCGGTAATAATTAAAGGATGAAATAACTGGAACAAGGAGCAGAAAGAAGCGAAAATACTCGGCAGCAATTATCGTAGTTGCTGCTGCTGCTCCCCCTTATTCTTTCATTCCAAACCTCTTTCTCTCCCTCTTGCACACTTCTCTATTTTCATTTCGCAAACTTTTTCTCTCTTTTAAATTAGAATTTCTTTTTGTTAATTTCCGTTTCCGTCCTCTTAAACACTTTTCCCTCCTTTTTTCCCTTGCGGATTTCCGTGACGCACTAAGCTTTTTAATTACAGCGCTATAATAAAGCTCCTTTTCTGTTAATTATTCAAAACTGTTCCCAGCACGAAACCCATTTTCACACACACACATATTCAAATATATATATACATACACACACACGAACACATTTGTGCTCACCAACACGCAGATAAATGAAATAAAAGTTACATTTATTTTACTCGCGAATTAATATTAATGCGGGCACACTTTCACCATTGCTACACCCATCAAAATGATGGCTTCTAATTAGGAAAATCGTGAAGCAAAATTAGGAAAGAACAAATAAAAAATTTATATCAAACGAAACGAAAATACTTAACCAAATGATCTACACATTTTTTATAACAACACTTCTTTTTTTTTTGTCTTCATGACATGAGAACCTCTTGTTTACCAGATTTTATACCAAATTTCTTACATATTTACACAACCAATTTTTTTAAGAACTTATCTATGATTTTGCATTTCTTAAGACTTTGTGCAAAGAAATCTAGAAAAATCAAGAAATTTCAATTAATTATTACTTTTCTATAAATTATAGAAATTTACTGAATTTTCAATCAAGTTACGTAAGAAATATTCAAACAGTTGCATAATGTGAAATTTTTTCATGTAAGATATATCTATATATAAACAGAGGATGTTGTTCAGATGTGGGATTAAGGTGATTGGATCAACTTGCCGTGATATCGTAAGGAAAAGTTGTCTGCGGAATAAAACGGAATTTTCCGTGTGAGAAAATGCAAATTTAAGAGAGGATTTGTTATCGCGTATGGATGCATACGTTCGTACCTGAGCATCAGACGGATTCATCGGAGCATCAGAGCATCGGCATCAGCAGCATCAGGAAGGAGGCAGCAGGCACACACCGATCGATGTGCGCGAATACACTATGTATTTGTATTCAAATCGCATTACATCCCATGTAAAACATGGATATTGGATATCAGCCAGTCGCGTCCTGCACACACCCATACCCATACACACACACAAATACATATACGTATATATACACAGACAACGCCTGTCAACTCGACGGAAACAAAATGGAAACATCCGCCGCCCCCGATATTATTATTATTCTTGTTTTCCTCTTTTTTTTTCTCTCCTTTCCTCAATTTACACTTTTGTTTGCATCCCTATTCCTTCCATTCCATTTTCGCGCATCTACTTTTACATTATCTCATCTTCACCAGTTTTTAGTCTAAACCCAATTTCACACGTATTACCGACGAAGAAAAGAAAGCCAAGAAAGAAATCTCACGTAAAGCTATAGGAATGACAATTTATCTGTCAATTTTCTTTTTTAAACTACATGAAAATTATTACGTAAACATTTTGTATCTTTAGATGTATAAATAAATCATTATAAAATAACAAAAAATTAGAATATTTTACTTTTTTTTTGTACTCTTAATAACGCCAAAGTTTTGTCAAAAACTATAATTTGCAATGTATCTTGTGTAAAGGTTATGTCGGATATATCAGCCGCTCGTCCTAAAACTACTAATTATGGATTAGAATTTACTAATTTAGATAAATATTAAGTTTCAAAACTACTTTATCTGTCAATTTTCTTTTATAAACTACATGAAAATTATTACGTAAACCTTTTGTATCTATCAACAATTTGTTAGATGTATAAATAAATCATTATAAAATAACAACAAATTAGAATATTTTACATTTTTCTTTAGTCTTAAATAATTTAATCCTTGGCGCTTTACAGAAATAACACCAAAGTTTTATGAAAAACAATAATTTGCAATGTATCTTGTGTAAAGGTTATGTCGGATATATCCGTCGCTAGTCCAAAAACTACTAATTATGTATTAAAATTTACTAATATTAAGTTTCAAAATACTTTAATATAAAGAAAACAATCTTTTGAATTACTTGCACAATTCAATAAATTGTTAGAGTATCATTTTTTATTTATTAAATCATATGATTATCAAGATTTTTAACTGTAGTATTATTCAATATTTCTATAAATTTATTGTGGTTTCATTAAAAGCAATGTATCTTGTGTAAAGGTTGTGTCTGATAAATCCGCCGCTAGTCCTAAAACTACTAATTATATATTAAAATTTACTAATATTAAGTTTCAAAACTACTTTAATATAAAGAAAACAATCTTTTGTATTACATGCATAAATAAATAAATTGTTAGAGTATCATTTTTTATGTATTGAATCATATGATTATCAAGATTTTTAGCTGTAGTATTATTGAATATTTTTATAAATTTATTGTGGTTTCATTAAAAGCAATGTATCTTGTGTAAACGTTATGTCTGATAAATCCGCCGCTCGTCCTAAAACAACTAATTATGGATTACAATTTACTAATTTAGATAAATATTAAGTTTCAAAACTACTTTAATATAAAGAAAACAATCTTTTGAATTACATGCACAATTAAATAAATTGTTAGAGTATCATTTTGTATTTATTAAATCATATGATTATCAAGATTTTTAACTGTAGTATTATTGAATATTTCTATAAATTTATTGTGGTTTCATTAAAAGAAGAAATCATGTTTTTGTTTTTTTAATAATATGTTCCCAATCTTTGATTTTTGGTCCAGCATGGAATAATAAACCTACATATTAATTATTCAATCGGTATTTAATTTCGTTTTTCTTTTACTTTTCATCTTCAAAAACCACCCTCAAAATAATAATAATAATAATAATAATGAAGATAGAAAAAAAAGAAAGCTTTTTGGCTGATGGGCAAGGATTAGCCGCGTGGCTAATGTAATTTGTTCATCTGAACATGTTTAGTAGGTTTTCGCGTGACCGGCTTTCTCTTTCTCTTTTCCAGCAGATACACCTACACTGTTGGCCTGCGCTCTTACATATACGTATAGGCTAGCTATGGTTTCAGCTCGAACGCAAAAAAAAGAAAGAGATGCAAGAGAGAAAGGAATGGAAAAGGGACAGAGAGAGAATAAATAGGTATAGGCTACAGCATAGTGTGTGGTGGTGCTTTATTATCCCTGGCCTTTTATCTTTCGTTAATTATTTTTATGAATCCGCTCGCGCTTCGGCCCTCGTCCCTTCGCCGTCTACACTCCACCTTCTCAACCCCTAAAAAAAACTTTTCTCTCTCTCATTTCTTCCCTTTTTTTTCATATACTATTATTATTATTATCATCATCGTTGTAGTCGTTTGTTTTTCGTGCCTTGATCCACCCTTAATGCATGTAACGTGCGGATTATTAATTTTGCATGTTTTAATTAAATGGTCTGCACACATCGAAACCACCTCTTAATCAATTTTTGTTTGTACGCTTCTTTTTGACGGACGGATTTCGATCGATTCGTATTACAATAAGGCATTAAATTAATTACATTGTATTTGCAAATTATTCCACTTTTCATTCAAATCGAATGATTGATCATGCACTTACACAACACCACAATTTGATTAATTATCACAATAACAAAAAAAAAATTAATTACAAATTTCCATTTCCAAACATTTTTTTTTATTTCCATCAATCGAAGCAACATTCATAAATTTAATTATATAATTAATGACAATTTATTTATTATATAATACTATAAATTAAATGAATTTTTCATTAAAAAAAAAAATTCTAATCAATCTTTTTCACTCCTTCAAATTGGTAAAAACTTCATTTGGATTTCATTTCAATAATCACTGTTAATTTTGTAATCCAATTAACGTTTCTTGTAAATTGCCTTAAGCGACACCTATGTTTTATACGGAATAACATTGTTTTACGCCATCTACCATTTACAGTATACACAAAGCAGATAACTTACGTAATCCACCTTAACATAAAAAGCTTTCAATAAAAGTTATCTATAAAATATTTTAAAAAAAAGTAAACTATAAACGTGAAAATAAAGAAATGTATGGTCGATAGACAAAAAAAAACGTTTCTAAAAATAAATTATTAAAGAAAAAACATTTTTAATAAATAAATTGACTTAAAATTTTGTATTTATCTCAAATTGAACGGATTATAGCCTTAGAAATTACTTTACTTGATAAATAACTTAACTATTTTTTAATTATATAATTTTCTTTTACTTACAGTTCACTTTACGATAAGCATTGGAGTTTCCTTGTTTTTACAAACTTCATTTTTAATGAAATCTATAAATGTTTTCTACTTACATAATATTTGGATGAAGTAGGTGAATTATAGAAAACTCTAATAAGATTTTTTTATTGGTGGCGCCATCTCACGTGGGGTGCTTCACGCATTCACCCTCGTTCAGATACAAGGGTTGACGAGGGTGAAACTCCCTTACTCTAACTGATTTAGCCCTCAAGAGATGTCCATACTATAGTGAACAAATAGAATACAAATCTTGGAATATATTATATAATTAACTGCATTATTTCATTAATTTCAATCGGATTTACAGATGTTTCTATCTCTTTGTAACACCGAAAAAGCTAAATTTGTGTGACGAAAATCATTAAGTAAGTGACTTGCACAATATATTTTTAGATGTTGTTTTTCTTTCTTTCTTCGCTCGTGAAAGACATATGGTTTTTCTTTAATTATTGAGTGTTTCTTTCTATTATTCAGTTTTAATTAGTTTTCGTCTTTTGTATCTGCCCGTCCTTTCTTCACCATTTCACCACATTTACGTTAATTTGTTCGGTTGCTTTGAACAGCTTTTATACATCGTTATTTATATATTATGCACGGAATCTTTACTAACTGTGGCCAATCATTATTATATAGTACCTTTGTTGTTTATATTTTTATAAACATTTCAACTTTCACAACTCATTTATGAAGCAGAACATAATTTTAATCACTGTATAATGATTATTTACAAGATTCAAAGTGTATACAAGATAATTTGATAATCTGTTTAAACACTAGATTAAACTCATTAACAATCGGTTTACTTTAGGATACAAGTATTTTTTCACTTTCTTTAATTTTATATAATACTAACTAGTAAGAATATGATTATTTAGTCTTAATTCTATAAATCAACGTATTAACATTTTCAAGCTAATTGTTAATAATCTTATAAATAATAATAATTTGGTCCTAATTAAGAACCTAAAGCTATCAACTCTTGTAGTTTCCTTATTTTGAAGCTGTATTATTAACATACATAGTAAAATACTTAAGTTATTAAGCATATTTCTTCTTTTTTTTCTTGTTCAAGAATACAAATAATGTATCTCTTTTGACAACTTGTAAAAACGAAACCAATTACAGAACAACAATGCAAACCCGAAAATGATTAAACTCATCAATGCTGGGACTGCACAAGGATTACAATCAGAAAAGCGCACAAGGAAACCAATAATAATAATGCGATCATTTCGATAAAGCCCAATTCCCTCGGAATCTGTTCTCCATTAGGTCCACATGTTCGGTCCATTCACCACAAAAAAACTACCATATCCACTTGTAGAAACATGAGGTGATCGCCTCTTCTCCGTGACATACGTAAAAATAAACGGAAATTGGGCACCGATCCAAAAGAAATTTTAATTGAATGCGCGACCAAAGAGGGACCAAATCGAATGGAATTATATAACGAAATTAACAAAAAAAAAAATATATATATATATACAGTAGAGAGAATAATGAGTGCGAGCGAGAGAAGACGCATTAATTGATTCATTTTAAATTGCATTTCACGGATTCCCTTTTTGTGTCACTTAAAACCGGAAATGCGAAACCGTTCAAAATAAAACGGTGAAATAATTACAATTTTTTTTGTTGTGCTGTAATTCTCACTGCTGCGTCGCATCCGAACGAATCGATTATTCGAGTTTCCAACACGAAAAAAAATATGTAGAATAAAATAAATTAATCAAATTTTAATTGATTTCTTGTATATATATGTTTTTTTTGTATTGATTTTCTATAGATTTTTGGATAGAAATTTGTTGGGGTTGGTGGTGGTTCGTTCCTGATGATATATTGCGGTAGAAGTTATCTTTCGGTATATATCCACGTCCAATTACCATCACTTGTTAGAGTCGCTGCGAAGTAATTTGGCAATTTGTTAGTCGTTAAAATTCCCAGCTGTCTGAGTCTGTCATTTGCCGGTCGGATGGTTCACAAGTCGGCCGCAAACACATGTCTCTAAATATAAATAAGATATCTTTCTTCCACGAAAGAAACAACCTATCACTCGAAATAGATTCACGCTTTACTCCGCCTCAAACTTACTATTCTCAATTTTTTTTTTGTTATGTAAATTTGTTACCTTTCACTGATGATCTACACTTTAGGAAGGAAGTTTTTTTTTAATCTGTTTAGGAAAGTTGAAAGCTTTACTTTCTCAAATCCTAATTGTAATAGGAATATAAATGAAACTACTAAACTGTATTATATTACTACATTATATGAAAATCACTTGAAATACAATTAAAATATAACGAAAATTTACGTTGATTTCTTACAATTCCTTCAATTTTTTTAATTAACTAAAATGAAGAATTCTTTAATTCAGACATAACCAAAACGTTGATATCAATTCTTCCATAATTTCTAACTGAATAAAGGTTTTACTCATTTACAAACATTTTTTAAAATATAATTTTATAAGTTTTGCAAAGAGGAGTAGAATTTGACACTAATTTTCCTAAAATTATTAAGGTTTGCAGTAAATAACTTTATGTTTGGATTATCCCAATTCAATTCATCTTTAATTTCTGTTAAATTTAATTCTTCACTTTCACTTATTTACAAACGTTTTGGAATAAGATTTGCAAAGAGGAGTAGAATTCTGAGTCCAATCTTCTCAAAAAAATCAATAAGAATTAGTTTTACCGTGCAGTAAAAATTCGAAAAGAAACTTTAGAAGTTTCAGAGATTTGTAAATCAATGGGATAATTTAAATCTAAACACAAATTACATTGAAATCCTATCAATTAGAGAAAAAATTGTAAATTCCATGGAAAAACAAAAACGTTATTTCATCAATCATCAACAAGAAGAAAACGTTAAATAAAAATTAATTAATTACTATATTTCTATACAAATTGAAACATTGATTGAATCAGAAATATGAATTTATGGAATTTTGAAATAAGATTGTATCAAAATTATTATTTAGTAATTAATTGACAATAATTTATATAATTAATAACTAATTTAACTTTTTATTAACTTGTTCTCATTTTCAATTTGAAATTTTAACAATTTGTGGAATATTAATTTTATAACTAATTAAACAATATTTTCAAAAACTACGTATATATTTTTTCATAAATTTGTACTTTTGTATATAAATATACGTCAAAAACATTTAGTTAAGAATTCGTCAATTTTAAATTGACAATTTGTTAATTACTTGTTGAAAAAAATATTTTATTACGTTAAATTAGAATATATTTATTTTTAATCCTTTATTTCTTTTCTTTTATTTATTTCTTATTCACAAGCTGCCTATTTAGATAATAAGTAGAATGTGTTTTGGCCATGAGACAAGACAAAATACAGCAGTTAGCGGAATTATTTCCCATTTGTAACTTTCCACAAAACAAACTCAAAATTACCTAAAAATTAATGTGATAACAATGTTGTGTCTCTTTAGTCTGTGGGGGGTGTCACTGTTATCTAACAGGGATAAGTTAGTATATAAGAAGTTAAATGTAGATGCTCAAAAGTATAGAAAAATAAAATTTTATGCGACACGCTTAAGTTGTAAAACATGTCAAAAATTGTCGACTATCAATTAAAAAAGCGGCAAATGCAATAAACTAAAGAAAAACAAACACCTGGGGTTGCGGCGTGTCGTCCTTTGAGTTAATCGTTTCCGTTTTGTAACAATCTTAGGGATGAGCAGAGTTCAGATGGATCTTATTAATGTGCGACGAGGACGAAAAAAAAAGTGGATAGGGAAGATGGAACGGGGGGTTTTCCTTGGGGGCGGCGCTGCGGTGTGAAAATGGGGGTTGCAACCTAGGCGGATCACACAAAAGCGCCGCCAGGATGAGCCACGCACGGCTGCACACGTAGCCGTGAAATTTCACTGACTTCACCCGATGCCGACTAATTAGCTAATGACCACTTTCCATCTCTCTCACTTCTTCTCCTTTTTTTTTTTTTCGTGCATTCGATAACCGGTCGAATCAGGAAGACCCCGGCGGTCTGCATCAAACTTCCTCTCCCCCATTCTCTCACTCTCTCGTATTTTTTTTCACATATATATTTTTTTTTATTCATGTCATGTGTTCCAAGCCGTGATTGATTAGTTGTCGATTTTTAATGAGAATATGAAACGATGCAGAGAGAGAGATAGATTGCAGAGTTTCAGTGTATATAAAAGCACACACACATATATGTATTTTTTTTAGGGGTTCGAACTTTGCCATCACATCAATCGATTATTCATAGCTTAATTAATTGACCAATCATTTACAATTTTTCATTTTTCATTAGTTTCATACACAAAACAAAATTTTTCGTATACTTTCAACTTAAACATTAACAAGTTCAACATGTTCACATCACATATTTTTTCAACAAAAAAAATTGTAGAATTTACAAATATTTACTATTAATTGAATTTTTTTTAAATTAAATAAAATTACGTTTAAAGTTATTTTTCTATAAAATTAAGATTATAAATAATTAATTAACAATTTGTTAAATAGAAGAAAAATATCTTACAAATTATGAAAAAATTCAAGAGATTAGTTCAAATTTACATTATATAAATATTATGACGATAGAGAAAATTAATGTTTATATTTGGAGAATGATTTCATCTCATAGACACAGAAAATTCCAGACTTAGACTACTAAGAATGTGCACTGATAATCGAAACAAGTAAAGAAAAATAATGACTTATAGAATAAATAAATGTAATTTGTATTTACACTATACATATATAATAATCACGAACTAATTGAGTACGAATATGTTTAGTTTACATGCAACGATAACAAGAATAACAAAATTTTGATAAAAGTATAACTTAAATAAGGTGTTTTCAGTAAAATTAGCCAAGCTCATGTCTAGTATAGATACTACTACTAATTGGGTATACAAATGCTTAGACTGGAGTACAAATAGCTAAAAGAAAAAATCATATGTACGATGATTATTACTAATTGGACAATTGAGTATACAAATAAAACAATTTCGAATAGAATAATACACGAATTTGATCTCAATGATTAACAAAATCTAAGAAAAGTATAGAATCTAGTGAAATCAAAGAAAAACTTTAAATTTTTTTACTGAAATACATTATTACATTATGGACATGTTTCGCTGGAGAAGTATAAAAATTAATAATTTTAATTACGTAAGAAAAAAGTATTTCTAAGTAGTATTTAATTAATTTAAAAGGAAGTAAAGAGATCAAACAAAAAATTGTGTAGAAAAATCTATGAAATAACCAAATAAGTAATTGAGTATACAAATAAAACAATTTTGAATAGAATAATGCACGAAAATTAGAATTTGATCTCAATTATCAACAAAATCTAAGAAAAATATAGAATCAAAGAAAAACTTAAAAAAAAAATACTGAAATACTTTATTTGATTATGTTTCGTTGGAGAAGTATGAAAATTAATAATTTTAATTACGTGAGAAAAAGAATTTCTAATTAGTATTTAATTAATTTCAAGAAAATAATGAGAGCAAACGAAAATTCGTGTGGAAAAATCTATGAAACAACCAAATAAGTAATTGAGTATACAAATATAACAGTTTTAAGTACAATAACTAGAAATTGATATCAATGATCAACAGAAATGTATAAAATCTAGTGTAATCAAAGAAAAACTTAACTGTAATTGGTAAATGAACTATTTGAGTATGAACATGAATCAATTAAATTACATAAAAATCGTATTTCCAATTTTAAGAAAATGATGAAAACAAAGGAAATTATGTATGGAAAATATTTATAAATATCTGTGAAAGAAGCAAACAAGTAATTGAGTATACAAATACAATCATTTTAAGTATAATAATGTAAAGTACAGATTCTAGAGTAATGAAAGAAAACCTTCTAAACGGTACTGAAATACATTATTTGATTATGGTCGTATATCGTCGGAGAAGTATGAAAATTAATAATTTTAATTACGTAAGAAAAAAGTATTTCTAATTAGTATTTAATTAATTTCAAGAAAATAATGAGATCAAACGAAAATTCGTGTGGAAAAATCTATGAAACAACCAAATAAGTAATTGAGTATACAAATACAACAATTTTATGTACAATAACTGGAAATTGATATCAATGATCAACAACATCCAAGAAATTTATAAGATCTATTGTAATCAAAGAAAAACTGTAATTTATAAAATCTAGTGTAATCAAAGAAAAACTGTAATTGGTAAATTACATAAAAATCGTATTTCAAATTTTAAAAAAATGATGAAAACAAATTAAATTATATATGGAAAATATTTATTAATATCTGTGAAACAAGCAAACATCTAATTGAAAAGTACAAAGTACAGATTCTAGTGTAATCAAAGAAAACCTTTTAAAATTAAAGTGAAATACAGATATGAAGTATTTGAATATGGTCATATTTCGTCGAATTAGTATAAAAAATAATAATTGTAATTACAAAAATTGTAGAAATAAATAAATTTCAAGAATCGAACGAAATTATGTATGGAAAATATTTATAAAAATATGTACAATCATTGTAAGTGTAATTAAAGAAAACCTTTAAATTTAACTGAAATAAAGATAGGAACTATTTGATTATGGGCATGACTCGTCGAAGTAGTATAAAAATTAATCATTTTAATTATAAACAAAAATAAAGTATTTCCAAGTAATAAAAAATAAAATTAAGAAACAAAAATCAAAGCTAAAAATTTTGTTTTTTTTTCTTCGTAAATATCTTTCAGTCTGTCTCATTTAAATGAATTAGTGAAATCATTAGAGCAAACGGTAATTGAAAAGAATATGGAGTGGCGCTAATGAGGAAGCATTTTTAATTGGAGGAAGGCATCTCGTCGATCAATCCGCGACGACGATGACAAAAAAAAAACAGAGAAGAAGGAAAGAGAAGAAGCCAAGGGTGTGTATGTATGTTTCAGAGAGAGATGAGTGAATAAATAATGGACAATGCATCGGGGGGTGCGAAACAAACGAGAGATGAGAAAAAAAAAGAGAAACGTGGGGGGAGTCGCGTGGATCGTATCGGATTGGATGATGGAAGGAACGAGTTGGCCGAGACAAGTTTTAATGAGCTCATTTAGTACGTAGTCGCGAGGGGGGTAGGTACGTATTTTTCCCTTCTTTTCACGAAAAAAAGCCTAATTAAATAGCAAAAAAAAAGCGATGAACGAAGAAAAAGACATTTTCATTGCGAGAATCAATCAATTAGGAATGGAAATGAGTAATTCGCAGGAAGAAAACTTCCCCCCTACCGGTTTTTGGATTGGAACAAAAAATATTGTAGGCCGTTTGGGAATGGCGCATAAATTACGTCGCTCCCTTTTGTTTCTCATTACGCCGAGCATTGTTTCGCATCTGCAATTTCATAATGATGATGATTATTATTATTTGTTTAGGGGTTTGGGTGTTTTTTTTTTGGAGAGAGAGATGGCTGGAAAAAAGTTTTTTAATTAACTCCCATCGGCGGCGGCGCAATATTATTTATTATTATTATTATTACATTTTTGCGATTGTGTTGTATTTGCAGAACTTTTCACGTTTAATTAAAATATGTACGTGCATATGCAAATTATGCGGTTTCTGTGCATGGTTTGTATTTTTTGTTTTGTGGCCTAAAACAATAATATTTTGGTTTTTCCTTCACTATTTCGCATACAATGTGAAAGTTTTTAATAAGTTTTTACCTAATAATAAATAATTAAATATAGCCTTTTGTATTTTTTTAATTTAAATGCATAAATTCCATAAATCAAGTTTTTTTTTTTACAACATTTTTTGTTTATTTTATTTAACACAAAAAGAAGATGTTAATTATTGGATTGATTTTGTATCATATTCATTTTTCGTAACATAACTAAGATTATTTGTGTTGTGTCATAAAATCTATTGTTAATGATGATTTGAATGAATTTCTTTGATTTCTATAATTAACTTATTGCTGGATTGATTAATATGCGTTCTGCTAATGCGTAAAACAAATGTCCATTATTTAGGATGGTGGACGTTTCCGAGTTGTGCGTTGTCTCCTCCTGCATCCGAAGGAATGCGAAAAATGTTAATTAGTTTGTACCAATATAGACGCGCATCGTTTATTATCGCCAGTTAGGAGGACACCGATATATACATATACACCACATGAATATGCTTCCATATCACTAACAAATTACCCTGTCGAGCGGGGAAAACGTCTCGAATACTTCGGAATATAATTAGCTCTTCCGTCTTGTGCGGTTGCTCCATCCTCCGTCCTCCTCTTACTCCATCCTCCTTCAACCGAAGCGGCAGCATCCCAAATTAATGACATCTTATCCATGGATAATTAAAACGCGAATGTCCGTCTGCATTTGCGTCACTTTGAAGATTGAATTAAACGCAGCCAATTCGAAATCAATTTAACTCGCTCACAGTTTAATGCTTTAAGACTTAAAGAGGATACGGAAAAGTAAAAAATGCTCTGATTTCTTTAGAGAGAGAGAAAATAAAACGTGGAAGAGGAAACGATTGAGTTTTAATAATGCGAGATGTTGAAAGGGCGTTATTTCCGGAAGCAATAAAGATGGTGGAGTAGATAAAAGGTAATGCAGGAAGGGCTTCCGGGAATGAAGAGATAGTTGTGCGCGCAGAGCTGTTGTATTTGGACGAAAAAGATGGGAAAAAGGGATGAGGCAATTTTTATTCAAAGCGTATAAGCACAACATCATGCATCAAAAAAGGGCCCATTTACACTACTGAAATTCAGGCAAAATTGCCTCGGCGAGATATAGCGAAGATAACAGCGTTCATCAATAATACATGATGATATTATGATGTCCCATAAACTCTGATTTGAGCTCTAGCCTGCCACAACGCCTCGCGCTCAAATATTTATAAAACAATCATCATCTAGCCATCATCGTGGAGCTGCGGCACGGCGCGCACACGGCTTCTGTATTCCGAAACGCTCTTGGATCCTTTCCCGTCCGCATTGGGACGGGGCCCTTTCTCCCAACGCAGCCACCAACCAAACACCAAACTGTTATGAACCGTTCAAATATTTATATCTGAATAGAGATGCCTCTTAAATTTGCTCTGGGAATAATAGCTGCAGACAACAACAACGTTGAGAGAGAAGGAGATGGAGGTAGCAAAGGAAATGGACCATCATCAGAACGTTCCTTGCAAACCCCGAATCCATTACGAACACGCAGATACCAACAAAATCTATATCCAACTTTGATAAATCTTGCTTTATATAACTAAGCGGATGCCGGTGATTTGAGATTTATCGGCAATTCTTCAATAACAAATATAGAACATTACTTCAATTTCGTTACTTAATCGACTAATCAAAAGACATATCTTTTAACATAATCAAACAACATAATCATCACATAAGAATCTAGAAGATACCAACAAAATATTGCATTATATAACTGATACAAGATTTAAACAATTTCTCATTAAATATTACAGGAAATTTCTTTCAATAATTTTCCAAATTTTAGTTAATTATTAATTATTTCTTTATTAATAATTTTGTTCTAGGTTGGATAAACTTAATGTTATTAACTTTTCTGTACATATTCAACGCCAGTGATTTGAGATTTATCGTATTGGCAATTCTTCAATAACAAATATAGAACATTTCTTTCAATCATTGTAGTTAATTCTACATTACTTCAATTTCGTTACTTAATGGACTAATCAAAAGACATATCTTCTAACATAATCAAACAACTAAGAATCATCACATAAGAATCTAGAAGATACCAACAAAATCTATATCCAACTTTGATAAATCTTGCTTTATATAACTAAGCGGATGCCGGTGATTTGAGATTTATTGTATTGGCAATTCTTCAATAACAAATATAGAACATTTCTTTCAACCATTAACCGATTTCAGTAAATTCTACATTACTTCAATTTCGTTACTTAGTCGACTAATCAAAAGACATATCTTTTAACATAATCAAACAACTAAGAATCATCACATAAGAATCTAGAAGATACCAACAAAATCTATATCCAACTTTGATAAATCTTGCTTAACATTTCTTTCAACCATTAACCGATTTCAGTTAATTCTACATTACTTCAATTTCGTTACTTAATCGACTAATCAAAAAACATATCTTCTAACATAATGGAACAACTAAAAATCATCACATAAGAATCTAGAAGATACCAACAAAATATTGCATTATATAACTGATACAACATTTAAACAATTTCTCATTAAATATTACAAGAAATTTATTTCAATAAATTTTCAAATTTTAGTTAATTATTAATTATTTCTTTATTAATAATGTTGTTCTAGGTTGGATAATCTTAATCATATCAAAATAAGTATTAACTTTTCTGTACATATTCAACCTTAATCGAACAACAACATCCTCAGTATTATTACATAATAATCTGGATTTGGACAAATATTATGACAAACTTTGTTTGTATCTATTTGTTTATGAAATTATTTAATTATTGATATTGTTACATAACTATTAAAATTCAATTACATAATACGTTTTTTACTAAAAAAAACATCAATTATTTATTAAAATTTTGATAAAATAAATTATTTTACTTATATAAAGAAGCAAAAACTAAATATTGCAATATTTACAAATAATACAAAATAACAAGTTTAAAAAAAAAATTTACATGATTTATTTTTTCTTGCTAAAATTAAAGATACAAAGTTCGATTGTTATTATATTTTGTTTAAATTATTTTAATTATTAACTGTACTTAAAAAGGAAGTAATTAGAAGAAATTACTCTATAAATCTTGCGATAATTGCCTTTTTTATCGGTCAATTAGTTATAAGCATATGAGTATATAAAGTAAAGCAAATGTAATTGTTGGTCTTCGGTGATGGCATTAAATCCCGCGTTTATAGTTGTTAAGTGGACATGTTTAGTGGATCAGCCGGTTTATAAATATATCTATTGACCGATAAATGTGTCCGCATCTTCATATCGTCGGTACTAACTAGAGCCCATTTGGCCGTCCTCGCCTACAAATCACCCGAGACGCATCCGGTATTCACCAAAAACGACAAAAAAAAAGAGAGATAAAGAAAGCGAAAACGTAAAACGAGACACCGTCTTCGCATTAGATACGCGTTGACGTCGTGGATTGTTCCACTTGTTTACTTTTAATTTAAAATTTTCGAAGACGTGTCCTTCCTCCTCTTTATCATTATTTTTTTTTTGTTGCTCCTTTTTTCGCCAAGGAAACAACCCGGGTTTTCCCGCAGGAATCGTCGGCATTTTAATCTGTTGCCTAACACGAAACCAATTAGTATATTTTTGACCGTGTTAGGGATGGAGTGAAAAGCAATTTGTGAAAGATAAATTGGCTGCATATTTCGGAGGCGTGCAGAGAGGCGGATTCCTTACCTCGGGATAGATTTGTGATGGTTCTCCTTCTTCTTAAAGCATCTGTTCGTCCTTTTTTTCTCTTCTCCTCTCCTTTCACTTTCACCCTCGGAGATTTATACGTGTTGTTTTAATAATAACTAGTAGTTCCCTCCAAACTAATTTATGTTTGTTTTCACTAAACACTACTATATCAAAACACGCGACGCGCTGCAAATTTGACACTGAATTATTCATTTAACAGGAATAGTTCGAATGCATTGCATAAATCATCGAAGATCGTGGCCTACTAAAAATATTAGTAAGTTTCGTTCAGTTTGAGAAGAGAGAAAATCGTAAAGAAAATACATTCACCGTTTATGAAAACAGCTTCGGATTTGTTTCTTGAGTGAAATAGATTTCACAGCCTTCGTTATTTGTTTATTTGACAAATGACAAGTTTATAGTTTTTTGAGAGAAACACCACACAAATCAAATTAATACTAAACGCACATTTAATATATTTAAGCTCAATTTTTATATTCTTAAATAATAAATGCTTTCAGTTGTACAAATATTTATCATTCAGACATTTTTAATTTATATATTATTTCTGTTACATAAGAAACAAATTAAAGCTATTTATTTTTTTTCTAATATAATTTGATATTTCCTGAAAATTTTTAAACTATTATTTTTTTCATCAAAATTAATTATTTTTATACTTCAATAATTCATTAATTAATGGTAACTAAATTAATACAAATTGAATTGAAAAATTAAGTTTTAAAAGGAAAAAAAAACGAGAATTTGTATTGTTTTCTATAATATTTTATTATAATTATACATAATTAAAGAGAAATATTTGAAGATTTTTATAATTAAATAATTATTAAATATTTGTTTTAAGAAAGAATAGATGAAATTTTTTAAAAACATTCTTGGAATTATATGTTCTAATCATAATTAATAATTATGAGTCAAATTTATACAAATAATTATGAAATTATTGAAATTATATAATTATTAGTAGATTCTTACTTATTATGTAAATTTTAATTTTCAATTTTACAATATATAAAAATCATAAATATTACTATAAAATCGTTGAAAATATATAATTATTGGTAAATTTTTTTCGATTGTTCAAATTCTACTAAATGTATTTTTAAGTATCAATTTTCAGTCTTCTAAAATCTAAAATTCATAAATATTATTATGAATTTATATAATTATTAGTAGATTCTTTCTTATTATGTAACTTTCAATTTTCAATCTTCCAATATATAAAAATAATAAATATTACTATGAAATCTTTGAAAATATATAATTATTGGTAAATTCTTTCCAAATTTTCAAATTCTAATAAATATACTTTTAAATTTCAATTTTCAATCTTCTAATATAAAAAATCATAAATTATTTAAATATTTGGGAATATATGTCTTTCTGTTCAGAAAAAGTATATAAATTCTTGGATTATTTCTTATTGATCTTAATGAATAATCTTGAATAATCTTCATATATAAGATTGGAAGCGTTGAGTAGAAAATTATATGTTGATCAATAAGTCATTAATTAATGGTAACTAAATTAATACAAATTGAATTGAAAAATTAAGGTTTAAAAGGAAAAAAAAACGAGAATTTTTATTAAAGAAATACTTGTTTTCTATAATATTTTATTTATAATAAGAAAGGACAGAGGAAAATGTTTAAAAACGTTAGTGAACATTGTTGGAATTATATGAATTCTTGTATTACTTATTGTTCAAAGCTTCTAATTGTTCAAATCATAATTAATAATTTTGAGTCAAATTTATAGAAATAATTATGAAATTATATAATTATTGGTAAATTCTTTCCAATTTTTCAAATTCTAATAAATATACTTGTAAATTTCAATTTTTAATCTTCTAATATAAAAAATCATAAATTATTTAATTATTTGGGAATATAAATTCAAAAAAAGTATATTAATTCTTGGATTATTTCTTATTACTTAGATCTTAATAAATAGTCTTGAATAATCTTCATAGATAAGATTGGAAGCGTTGAGTAGAAAATTATTGGTATTAATGGTAACTAAATTAATACAAATTGAATTGAAAAATTAAGGTTTAAAAGGAAAAACAAAACGAGAATTTTTATTAAAGAAATACTTGTTTTCTATAATATTTTATTTATAATAAGAAATGATAATGGAAAATAAAAAACGTTAGTGAACATTGTTGGAATTATATGAATTCTTGCATTACTTATTGTTCAAAGCTTCTAATTGTTCAAATCATAATTAATAATTTTGAGTCAAATTTATAGAAATAATTATGAAATTATATAATTATTAGTAGATTCTTCCTTATTATGTAAATTTCAATTTTCTATCTTCTAATTTACAAAATTCATAAATTTGACTATGAAACCTTTAAAAATATATAATTATTGGTAAATTCTTTTAAATTTTTCAAATTCTACTAAATGTATTTTTAAATATCAATTTTCAGTCTTCTAAAATGTAAAATTCATAAATATTATTATGAAATTATATAATTATTAGTAAATTCTTCCTTATTATGTAAATTTCAATTTTCAATCTTTCAATATACAAAATTCATAAATATTACTATGAAACCTTTAAAAATATATAATTATTGGTAAATTCTTTTCAATTTTTCAAATTCTACTAAATGTATTTTTAAATATCAATTTTCAGTTTTCTAAAATGTAAAATTCATAAATATTATTATGAAATTATATAATTATTAATAGATTCTTGCTTATTATGTAAATTTCAATTTTCAATCTTCCAATATATAAAAATCATAAATATTACTATAAAATCTTTGAAAATATATAATTATTGGTAAATTCTTTTCAATTTTTCAAATTCTACTAAATGTATTTTTAAATATCAATTTTCAGTCTTCTAAAATGTAAAATTCATAAATATTATTATGAAATTATATAATTATTAATAGATTCTTCCTTATTATGTAAATTTCAATTTTCAATCTTCCAATATATAAAAATCATTAATATTACTATGAAACCTTTGAAAATATATTATTATTAGTAGATTCTTTCTTATTATGTAACTTTCAATTTTCAATCTTCCAATATATAAAAATAATAAATATTACTATGAAATCTTTGAAAATATATAATTATTGGTAAATTCTTTCCAATTTTTCAAATTCTAATAAATATACATGTAAATTTCAATTTTCAATCTTCTAATATAAAAAATCATAAATTATTTAATTATTTGTTAATATAAATTCAAAAAAAGTATATTAATTCTTGGATTATTTCTTATTACTTAGATCTTAATAAATAATCTTATATAGATAAGATTGGAGGCGTTGAGTAGAAAATTATATGTTGATCCTTCCACTATAATTTTTCTCCCGCCTCAAATCATTCGCTTCGATCATCATCCAACTCCCCCACTTACATCTGGCATGAACCCTGTATTTTGTTGCTGCTACTACTGATGTCTGTCCGTGCGTCTGCATGCGAGAAAAGGAGTTCGAGTTTGATTTGAATCCCAAGGGCGGTCGAGTTAAAAGGGATCGGCCGTTCAAGTGTTGGCAAATAGAGCAAGGACTGATTCCATTACGGCCTCTATTATCCGCTGATTGAAATGAAATTGACACATCTGCTACTTACACCGGGTCCGAGCTTAGTAAGTGGTGCTGGCCGCAGGGTCCAAACCGAAGCCCCTTTTCCTTCGCATTCCAAACCACGGCCCTTCCCACCAACACCCCCACCAACCCAGCGCACACACATACACACATTCATATATACACAACGACAATCGCACACACATACACAGCCAGCCACGACCTCCCCTCGCTCTATACAAATACGATTAAACTGGGTAATGATTTCAATCAAACACACAATATAACACTTTCCTAGGTTTACCCTGATTACGTTTTTCGTCTGTCCACAGGGTCCTGCACTCGACTCACTTTGAAGAATCCCATAAGAAATTCAATTTTACATTTCGCCATCGAAACTATCCACAATAGAAAAAAAAACGAAATGTAGAAAAGTAGAAATAATTAAATTTAAATTTATTAATTCAATCAATAATTAAAAATAGGATGAATTAAATTAATATGTGAATTTCCCGGCGCATCCACACAAATTTATTCATTATAATTAAGTAAACTTTGAATAATAAACCACTTTTATTCATTGAAATAGTAAACTCAGTATAGACCTATCCCTACTTTTTACACGGTACTTTCCTTACACGGTTTTACATTAAAAAAGTTACAATTTCAATTTACACGTTTTTCTCAGGAACCGTGTAAATCTATATTATTTACTTAAAAAGTGTATGAAAAATCTTGAAATAATAGAAAGTGTTAAATCATGTTTGAATTAAGAGGTAAATGTGAGTCGTGAAATAATAAAAGAAATAAACAAGTTTTTTGTTGTTAAACTGTATAATTTTCTTAATTAAACTGTAAAAGTTGAAGTCGTTGTATTGTTAATGTGAGTAAGCCTTGGAGGATTGTCTTCTATGCATGCGCGACGTTTAATAAATTCTGCGGTTTGTTAAGGACCCGAGGAGAATTATTTAATTAATTAAATCCTCGTGGGATTGACGATGACGCTGATGATGATGATTATGGGGATGAAGACGCGGCTCCGGTTTTCGGAAAAGACACCCTCGTTTATTTGCGGAAAGCGAAACGAAGGGAGGATAATGAATCCACTTATCCGTAACAAAGATGAAATTGCCTGATTAATAAATAAAGCGAAAGAGCGGACGAGGCTCAGCTCTAAACGATGATTAATTATTGTCGCAAAATTTCGGACTGAGTTGTTATTGTTGTTGTTGTTGTTTGCCGTTGTTCGGACAATCAATGGACGGATTACGTGCGGGAATGTGCGTTGAATATTAAAGCGAGAGACGAGTAATTAGATTGGACAATCCGGTAAAATCGAAACTACAATGCGTTTTCATGTAATTATAAAACGGTGCGAATGGAAGTTGTAGGTATGAGAGAGGTAGTTGTAGGTGGTAGGGGTGGTTTTTGTGGATGATGTTGGCTGGGCATTTGCGGAAAGGGACGTACGTACGCAATAAAACACGACGCTAATAATATTTTCGCCGGCACTAAATTTAAATTGTTTCATCAGCGTTGTCTAAATAACAGCCCCATTGTCCGGAATATGACCGACAATCATGCCTGGTTAATTCCCCTCGCTTCTTTTGTTATTACAGCATATCAAATCATATTCATAATTACAAAGCAAACACACACCGGCTCCGCACATTTAAGTAAGCCACGCCTCACCTAAAGAGGACGGCCAATTGAGGCCGCCTCGCCACAAATCAACCAATCGCGAGAGCCGTACCCCCACCGCTCCGCTGGGATGCAGCATACAGCTCGCCATGCTGCCGTGTCGAAGGGACTTCCCCGAGCGAATTTAGTTAGTGCACTCTAATCTCCCGTGATGATTACCACCCGATCTCGGACAAATTAGATGCATTTAGTGATCACTGAGTGAAATGTACCAGACGTTACTACTGAACAGCAGAGAGTAAAAGTCAGGTCAAGCTGTTTTCCCCGCAGTACCCAATGATGACAATGATGATGATGCAGAGAATAATAGAGTCCTCGCACAAAGGTCCGGAGCTCGCGCAACCAGCGTCCCCGACGTGCAAGGACCAAGCGGAGAAGCTGGAGGAATCGCAACTGTTTCTGCAGCAGAAACGCATCGCTGATGATCCGAGAGATGTTGAGATGTGCGAGAAGACTAGTGACACGGAAGACGATGATGATCTCAACGTTGAAGTGGACGTGGAGAACGAGGACGAGGGAGAGTCGCTTTGTCCTGTTGACTTGACGCGACGCCACGAGAAGTTTCGAGCGTCCTTCGAGATGCTGCAGAAGGCGACGGATGGTGCAGCTTACGGGAATGCCTTCAAGGACGATGATGGGAATTGTGTCAGTGATAAGCGGGCCGAGAGTGTTTGCAGTGATGTGAGCAGGTCGGACAGTCCGAGGGATGTCAGTCCGTCGGTGGTTCCACATCAGAACAGGCGACTGGCATTCTCTGTGGAAAACATTCTGGACCCCAACAAATTCACGGGTCGACAGACAGTTTTTAGTGAAGGCCTCTGCTGCTGGAAACCACATCAGGAGTCCATAGGATCTTCAGATTTTGATGGAAGCGAACCAGGTATAAATCCACATTCAAACCTTCAATATCATCTTCACTTTATACTAAACTTAAAAACCATTAATCGAAATTATACCTCAACACTATATTATGTCATTAGTCCTCATTCCGTATAAGAAAAATGTAGATTATTTACCCAACTTCAATATTTGATACACTTTATTTTCTTACAAAAATAAGAAGTAATCAAATCTAATATAAAAAATAACTTATTACTAATTAGTAAATAGTAAAAACCACCAAATTTTGTATTACCTTATTCTTTACTAATAATCCTCAGATCCCTATAAAAAAAATGTAGATTTGATACATATACTTCATTATCTTATACGTTTATTATCTTATTAAAAATTATCACATTAGTAAAAAAAATCTACTTAGTACACTTAATTTTTCTTCTCAAAATAAAAGTATCTTACTAACTTATTTACATATTTGTATTGGCTTTAATTAAAAAAAATGTAAGTGAAATAAGTAAAATCTATAAATTGTTATTAGTAAACTTCTTAAAAAAATCTCATCTATTATGTTTTTTTTTTTAGTTATCAAAATAAATTTGTAAATTATTCGTTGGAACAAAAGGAAATTTCATATTCATTATCTTACTTTCATATTTAAAGATTTTAATATTGTTTGTAAGAAATTCGGTTAGTAATGTTAATTTAATATGAACTTTCAATATTGTATCAGTTAGTTAGTATTTACAAAACTGTGATTATTGGTAATTAAAACTTTTTACTTCATACTAAGCACACAAAATTAATTACCAAATGTTATCTTACGCAGTAGAACTATGATAAGAAGTTCAATATTTGGTAATAATAACGAACATAATTTACTTCATATGTGCACACTGATACTAATGCTAATTAACTGCTGTATATCTAAATATTTATATATTTTGTGCAATTTCGAGTTTGTATATCTAGAGATAAATGAAAACGCTCGAAAGAAAACATGTACAATATTTTAATGACCAACTTAAATATGTTTACCTCACTAATTTGGTCATTAAACTAAATTTATCTTATCTGTGATATACTTCGATCTTCTTACTTACTTTATCTTAAACTATTATGTAGTTATATTTTCTTACAAAGTTTATCTTGGTAAGAATATTTAATATAATAGTTTACGAGAAGAAACACCACAATTAATCTTATGTACTTATATTCCTATATCTATATATATATAGAGCGATAACTAGAAGTAATAATAATAAATTAGTACAAATGGTTTTAATAATTTCTAGAAATGAATTTACAAAATCATCTTTTTTTTTTAACTGTAATATCTTGGATATTCATGCCAACTTTTAGGTGTTACTAACGGAACTGAAAGCGCTTACAACTCTATTATAACAACCTCATCACTATTGACATTTCACTCGAAACTCATCATCAAATCCATTAAAAAAATATAAGAAAAAGATACGCTCTTTCAGCACTAATCTAAGAGAAGAAAAAAAAGGTAAATTATACTCTTTGTACCGTGAAGAATTATAATCTTAATGGACTATAACTTGGCAAGTGCCTTAACCGGTTATTATTAGAGGCAACAGCGATGTTTTCGTTCCGTTTATTCAAGAAACAAATCACGAAATAACATTTTTGCGAAAATCGACAGAGCGAATTTTCACAGTTGAACAAATGCTATTATTTTAATTAAAAGCTCGGATTTTCGCGACTCACTTAATGCGTATAATACGAATATTATATAAACGTTCGATAATATAAAAATGTATTTTAATAAATAAATAAAAACAAACACAAAAATAATGAATTGTTCGATTGTGTGTGCGTTCGGACGGTTTTATTTCGATTGTTGCATTTAATTTATTTATCAAAAATATGATTTTTATTTTGTATATCATATTTTTGTATGATTTTCATTCGTTGTTCGAACGTAATTTATCAAAGCTCTTTTACTAACAAAAATCATATTTGAAGTCAATGATGCGAATTTTTTAATCGAATAACGATTTAATTTCAATCACAATTATTTGTTTTATTTCAATCAGTTCATATTTTGTTAATAGTAATAAAATTATAAAAAAAAATACCTAAAAATTAATATATTAAAATGAAATTTTGTAAATTGAATTTTCGTCGAAATTATCAGAACCGAAAACGACAATAAAATGAGAATCCGACGATGCGTGAACTCGCGCGAACGCAAACTGCATTTAGTGCATAATTAACTAATTGTTAATTAGTGTCGCTGAATAATTGAAACGAAAACGGCGAATATTTTAATTATAGAAACGCGTTTTTTTAAATTCATTTCTGAGCATTTGCGAGAATCCAACAAATTAATTATATTAAAACACTAATTACGCAACGAACGGACGCATTTGCAGACGAGAAATTAAAAAAATAAATAAATAAATCAAACAAGAACGCAAATACTTGACCTGATATTAATAACCATTATTGCTATTAATTATGTAAAAACTAATTAACACATTCGTAATTACTTTGTTGATTAATTTCTATGCGTTTTAATTACATTGTCGATGGAAAAACGTGTTAATTAATAATGCACGGAAAAACATTAATGAAATTGTTATTTGCACGACAAATTTTCATTACTGAAAATTCATGTTTAATATTTCGACTTTAGCGTGTAATTTTTTTCATATCTGTTTGATAATTAGCTATATTAAAGTAAAATTAATTTGAGCTTAAACAAATCTTTAAATTTATCTTTAACAATAAGAATGTAAAATTTGGATATCAAAGAATGAAGGGGAAGATTGTGTGATTCTTTTGTAACATATATTTCACGGTACATTAAGTCGCCTAATAAAAGATATGAGGTGTAAGTGTATAAAATAACCGTTCTGCAGAGGAGAAAATTGATTCAGTTAATAATGCTCACCAATAAAAGGCGAATTTTATTGATGCCCTGGCTTTATCCTTCCTTTTTTTTCCTGCAACGAAGCAAAGAAAACGTTCGCCTCGTGCGCCATCCGGATTCTAAATTTAGAGCCCTTCGCGAACTTCGAATTAAATTGTTTTTCACGAAATCTAGCAGACATTAATTAGTATTTTACGAAGCGCACTTATACCATTTTCTCACAGCTATTTTCAACGCAAATCTCATAACAACAACACCAATATTGTTGTTTTTTTTATATAATCTAAAAGTTTTTCTTCGTGCATTTCGTGTGTAAAGTTAGTAAAGTTCGAATTAGTAAATTATAGCAAAGACAATTTGTCTAGTAATCAATATTAATTAACTGTAACATCGTGTGATTTAATTCACAAGTAAATTATATTGCTCGGATGTAATTAATGATGTTTGTATAATTAAATTTAATTTCAATCATATGTCGCTTGTAGAACACGTGTATACGTTGTACGCTCATCAATGAACATGGATTATATAACCTAACGTTCCCACTCTAACATGAAAATAGCTCTGAACACACTGTTACATCAGACATAAAAAAATAGATAGTTCTTTACAATTAATTGTAGAAAAAAAAACAACAGTTTTCATTACAAAATATATATTATTCAAGTTTTTGTATTGAAAAGTTTAAAACTTTATGATCCAATTGAAAAATAAGTAATAAGTAAAAAAAATACTGTCTGTATTTCTTTATTAATGTATTGATTTAAATGAGTATGAGAGGAAATGTTGTGGTTGATAAATTTAAAACTATTTGTTGTGATTTTTTTTTTAAATTTTGGAAGAGAGATCGAAGTTTTCGCTGCTGTGATGTGCAGGGTGTAACAAAATTTTGGCTTGACGGTGGAACCGCATCGCATTGTTTTAGCGGTGAACAAACAAATGAATGCGGTTAACACGTTTGTCGTGTCTGCGTGCGGCGGCGGCTGCTGCTGCTGCCTAGGCTTCATCGGGGGCGGCTGTGTTTTAGGGGGTGTTGTTTTGCGTACGTGTGAGTGTAGAAGGGGGTTTTTTGGGTGCTGTATGTATGTAGTATATCGATTTCCGCAGGTTCGGGCCGTAATGTGCCGGAATTACCGGAGCTTAATCATA
Organism: Nicrophorus vespilloides; assembly: GCF_001412225.1. NCBI lineage: Eukaryota > Metazoa > Arthropoda > Insecta > Coleoptera > Silphidae > Nicrophorus > Nicrophorus vespilloides. The sequence goes on from NW_017099562.1 coordinate 54,348, forward strand.
GTTGAGCCCCGGATTTGTCGATTCAACCGCCACTTAAATACCGGCTCGTAGCCGATTATTGAATCAGTTCAATCACTCTATCAGCGATACAAACCTCACTCTCCTTCTCTTCTCTCATCCTCACATACAAATTGCACAGGATCTGGGCTCAAATTAAATAGGATGAAAGAAAGTGACGAGTAGACGGGATAAAATCGATGTACATGTTTATTGAAAGTGACAAATCCATGAGCCATATAGAAACACACAGTTTAGATCTGTTTTAAAGTATTGGATAAAACTTTAGAGGATCGAAGAATTTCAAGGAAGAAAATCAATTATAAATACATTTATATTAATTTATATTAACTTATATTAACTTATATTAACTTATATTAACTTATATTAACTTATATTAACTTATATTAACTTATATTAACTTATATTAACTTATCAAACTTGTTTTGAAAGAAGTCAACTAATGGAGTTTTTAATAAAACTATATAAAAATTTTGCTTTACTAAAATATTAGAAATGATATTGTATATGTAAAAATAACAGTTATGTTTGTTTTGCAAAACTGAAATGAAATTTTGTATTGAATCATCGATATAAATATGAATTTCTCTTTACATAAATCTCGTATAGAATATTCATGATCTAAGCATCACTTAAATAAGATGAAAGAAAGGAAAAAGTAATAAATGAATTATATATATAAAGTTATATATAATTGAAAACATTTTGATGGATCTGCAAAAATTACAATTATGAGTAAATAAATAAATTGAAATGTGGTTTAAATATAAATATTTGATGTAATTTGGTTTAAGTTCGAAGAAGGAAACGATTTTGTTTTTATGCGGGAGATTCAAATGAATGTATGTGCACGTATGCATCTATTAATTATTTCTAGTTTTAGCTTTATTTAGAAGTCAATTAGTGATAGTTTAAGTATCAGAATTATTTAAAAAAATGAGACTTAATTGGGAACTATTTGACTAATTATGATAACCTGAAATCGCACTTTTTCAGTTTTTTTAAGGACTAGAAGTTGCCAGAAAGATGACAAAAGGTCATAGAACAAAATAGAAAATATATAATTATTTAAAGTTCATTCTTTAATATAGAAACACACAGTTTAGATCTGTTTTAAAGTATTGGATAAAACTTTAGAGGTTCGAAGAATTTCAAGGAAGAAAATCTATTATAAATACATTTGTATTAACTTTTCGTACAAAAATAAAGTTACAAATTAACTTATCAAACTTGTTATGAAACAAGTCAACTAATGGAGTTTTTAATAAAACTATATAAAATATTAGATATAATATTGTATATGTTAAATTAACAGTTATGTTTGTTTTGCAAAACTGAAATGAAATTTTGTATTGAATCATCGATATAAATATGAATTTCTCTTTACATAAATCTCGTATAGAATATTCATGATCTAAGCATCACTTAAATAAGATGAAAGAAAGGAAAAAGTAATAAATAAAATATATATATAAAAAGTTATATATAATTGAAAACATTTTGATGGATTTGCAAAAATTACAATTATGAGTAAATAAATAAATTGAAATGTGGTTTAAATATAAATATCTGATGTAATTTGGTTTAAGTTCGAAGAAGGAAACGATTTTGTTTTTATGCGGGAGATTCAAATGAATGTATGTGCACGTATGCATCTATTAATTATTTCTAGTTTTAGCTTTATTTAGAAGTCAATTAGTGATAGTTTAAGTATCAGAATTATTTAAAAAAATGAGACTTAATTGGGAACTATTTGACTAATTATGATAACCTGAAATCGCACTTTTTCAGTTTTTTTAAGGACTAGAAGTTGCCAGAAAGATGACAAAAGGTCATAGAACAAAATAGAAAATATATAATTATTTAAAGTTCATTCTTTAATATAGAAACACACAGTTTAGATCTGTTTTAAAGTATTGGATAAAACTTTAGAGGTTCGAAGAATTTCAAGGAAGAAAATCTATTATAAATACATTTGTATTAACTTTTCGTACAAAAATAAAGTTACAAATTAACTTATCAAACTTGTTATGAAACAAGTCAACTAATGGAGTTTTTAATAAAACTATATAAAATATTAGATATAATATTGTATATGTTAAATTAACAGTTATGTTTGTTTTGCAAAACTGAAATGAAATTTTGTATTGAATCATCGATATAAATATGAATTTCTCTTTACATAAATCTCGTATAGAATATTCATGATCTAAGCATCACTTAAATAAGATGAAAGAAAGGAAAAAGTAATAAATGAATTATATATATAAAGTTATATATAATTGAAAACATTTTGATGGATCTGCAAAAATTACAATTATGAGTAAATAAATAAATTGAAATAAGTTTAAGTTCGAAAAAGGAAATGATTTTGTTTTTATGCGGGAGATTCAAATGAATGTATGTGCACGTATGCATCTATTAATTATTTCTAGAGGGAGTTTAGCCCTCCATAATTAATATGTCTCCGCTTTAAAGCAAAACCAAAGGATTAATTACAAAGTTCACGGCTTGCTAACGAGCCCGGAGGCAATTAAGCTAAGACTGTTAATTACATGTCTCGGAGTTGGTTGCGCGATTCTTGCGAGGAGGATGGGGATGAGGGTTGTGTTTGAGGGTTGGCCTTGCCTCGAGTAACGCCAAGAAGTTCAACTTGAACTGTTTCGATTGTTCCAAAATATATCTAATCCGAGTTTCTTCCGCTTGCAGGTAAAGAGCATCACTCGGACGATGATGATGACATGCAGAGCGATATCAGCGACGACCTCAAAGATCCGAACTCGAAGAAAAAGAAATCCGATTCGAAATCGCAAGGAAACACGGGGAAACCGCGTCGGGCGAGGACAGCCTTCACCTATGAGCAACTCGTGGCTCTCGAGAATAAGTTCAAGACAACGAGATACCTGAGCGTCTGCGAACGTCTGAATCTTGCGCTCAGTTTGAGTTTAACGGAGACGCAGGTGAAGATATGGTTTCAGAACAGGAGGACCAAATGGAAGAAGCAGAATCCTGGGATGGACGTGAACTCACCGACGGTGCCGCCGCCGAACGTCGGCGCTTCCGGTTCATTCCCCGGATTTCCGGGTCACCATACGCATTCCGGCCTCCTCTACTCCCATCACGTCCCCTACGGCGGTGTTTACCCTCTGCAGGCCACCGGATCCGGCAGTTACACCCCTTACTTCCATTTAGCCAATCACGGACACAATCTGGGCTCTTGAAAGTAAGCCTAGACCCATCTCCCCCACAGACTTAATTAGAAATTAAGACAAAATTCGAGGAGACAACCACATTAATTTATTTAAAATACAAAAAAAACCTTGTAAATAGTCTCCAAAGCAACAATATTTTAGTCCACAAGTAACAAAATTTGTTGAATAAATACATACAAAGGGCTATTAACGCCCTATTATAATTATAATTATTATTTACTAAACATTTAATTTTTATTATAACCCAATCAGTTACCAAAAACATGTGATTTTCTTATTTTATATAATATATATTTATGTTTAAAAAACAACTTAAATTTAATCTCATATTATACAATAATTTATTGGCTTGGCAAAAAACTAATTTCGTTATTATTAGTTTTGAATTGACGTCAATGTTATGAAATTGTTCCTTTTGCCATTGAAAACTATTATTTTTAGCTTTATTTAGAAGTCAATTAATGATAGTTTAAGTATCAGAATTATTTAAAAAATGAGACTTAATTGGCAACTATTTGACTAATTATGATAACCTGAAATCGCACTTTTTCAGTTTTTTTTTGCTGATACGGACTAGAAGTTGCCAGAAAGATGACAAAAGGTCATAGAAAATATATAATTATTTAAAGTTCATTCTTTGTATACAAAAAAACACAGTTTTATTTCACATTATAAAAACCGAACGTATTTTCTTGCCAATCCAATACATTTCAACGTGAGATTAAAATGGGTATGTGCAAATGCTGAAGAATTAAATAAAAAAAAAATATAAATATAAAAGAATCTAAAACGTTCAGGAAACTGAATGCATTCTTTCTCTGTCTGTATAAATTGTAAAAAAAAAATATAAAATAAATTATATAAACGTAAATTTATGAATTACTTAAGTAAAAAGACAAATATGTATGATATATGTATGTACTAATTGTTGATTTAAGTATCCTCTGCAATCATTTCTTTGTATTATATACCAAAACCAAAAAAAACAAACAAAACATATTATTATATTATTAATAATTACTTAATTATATTGTAAATATATTAACTTAATTATATACATATTAAACGGTTTAATTTCTGTAGAAAAAAATATAGGATTTATAAAATTTATTACCTAATCACTTCCTTTACTTATTACTACTCATTTAGGTATATTTTAAGGTAAGTCTTAATACGTTTTACTTTCTTTACTAATTGAATTAATTGCTAACAAATTGCTTTAAATCATAAGAATTGCTAACAAATCTTGTTTTCTGTTTCGTTTATGCATTTTGTTCCTTGTTAAAGTTTATGTTTGTATCATTTATAACACTTTTCGTGTAGGATTCGGTTGATGGGAGAGGATTTAGTTAATGTCGGTGTATATTTTCGGCTGTAAAAGAGGAGGGAAGGAATAAACGAAAATAAAAAAAAAAGAAACATGCGGAAAGAGAGGGAGAAATAATTTTGTCGTGTGTTGTTATATTGGAAAATATAAATGTGTGTTGGTGTGTACGTATATATATATGTATGTATGTAGTAAAGTGGGGTTCTCTCTTGTATAATTCAATTTCATGGTTGGATCCCTCCGCTCGCTTCGCCCGATCGTTTTATATACAGCGAGCGACCAGAGCTCGCCGCCCCCGCGAAAACCACCCCCTTTCTCTCTCTCTCTCTATCTATCTTTTTCACCATACAAAAACTGTGAATGTTGGAGAGAGAGATGGAAGGAAATTCGATGTGGAATAAAAAAAAATTTGGTACGTATATACTCAAGGCTCGACGAACACGCGCCATGTTCATTAATAACGAACCCCGTTTATATTTAATAGGCTTATATTATATGTCGCACATAATCTGCCGGAAAATTGTTTAAAAATTTTCCGTGACGACCTCGAAGAGAAGAGAGGAACGTTTGCGGGGAAAATCTCTTGTTCTGTGGAAAAAAGGAAAAGCTAATTATAGTATTGAGATAAATCCTGTTCAATCGGATTGTTAAAATGTTTCTGCTGTTTGAATTTATTGAATCGAATGTTAAAAATTAAAATTTAATACTATAAATATTAAATACGTAAAAATGAAGTTTATTAAATTATTTCTATAAAAATCTTTTTTTTTATAACAGAAAAGTGTTAAAAACAGGATTTGTAATAATAATAGAAAACTATTTAAAAAATTCATTCTTATACAGTTTTTTTAGATTAATTTAATTTAACTAGTTAAAAATATCTACGGTAAAAGAAAAATTGTTGTAAATGTAACTTAATTATAAAATATTGAAAAGTAAAGTGACTTTCCAAAATCTTAAAATTAAATGCAAATTGAACAAATTGTTTTTTTTTTATTTCTATATTTTTGTAAAAATGATACATGTTTAATGTAAAAGTATTAAATTTTGAGTATATAACTTTAGTATACATTTTATTGTAGTTAATTTTATAACTGAATAAGTTATTATGTAATAGACAATTCTTCAATTAAATATTGCATTACAAACTTCAATTTCATAGCAAATTTGTTTTTGCCAAACAAGAATTACTGGTTCTATTATTTAAGCAATTAAAGCTGGTTTTTCAATGCATCTCCTTGTTAGTATAAGTATCCTATAGTA